>NC_092127.1:63694595-63996737 GCF_043159975.1 Macaca nemestrina | reverse complement strand
GAGGGATTATGTGAAGTGCTAATGCTCTGAGGATTTTAGTTTTTTACTCAACTTTTCCTACTGGAGGACCTCTGTCTCATCTAGAATTATATTTGTTGTTTTATCTGTGTGTGATTATGTGTGGGTGTGCAATGGTTTCAGGTTGAAACTTAAGAATATTCTAAATTAGATTGTTCCACTCAGGACTTCTGATGGATATCTTAGACTTAAAAACTGATTTTTTGAAATTCTTTCCTGAAAAGACATTAATTTTTGTTACTTAAGGTGCTCAGCTCATTCATCAAGCTACTTCGAACAACTTAAAATATAAAGTATTTAATTTGTATTTACACTATATTAAATTATTTTATAATACATATAAAAATATAAAAGACAATATTTTGCTTGTTACTCATGTTAATATTATTACTCTGTCATACTCTGTCATCTACTTTGCCATCATATTAGAACGTATTTAGGTTTTTCTAGTTTCTATATAGGCATAGTTTATCTTTTTACATTTTAATTCACACAAGACATTAATAATGTTAGAGACTGTCTGTGCCCCAAACCATAGAGGATAAAGAATTTTTACCCAGTTTTCTCCCTGAAGGCCCTTTATTTGCTCTAGATTAGCAATTTCAATCTCCACATGGTCTCTCTGTCCCTAAAAACAGATCTCTAGAAATGATTTTTCAGTTTTCACGTATTTGTTGCTTTGGTAACTCAACATTTGAAAGCAGAAACCTCTTGTTATCTCATTTAATGAACTAGGAAGTTAACAGTCAAAAAAGACTCAATGGTTACAGAGGATTATTGATTTGTTTTGATGAGCAATGTTTAGTAGAAATAGTATGCTTTGAGTGAACTTTCAAATTTTCTAGTAGCCACATTATTAAAAAAAGAAACAGGTAAAAATCATTGTAATAATACATTTTGTTTAATCTAATATACCTAAAATATTTTCATTCAACCTGTATTTGATAATAAAATTATTAATGAGATACATTTTCTTGTTCATACTAAGTGTTTGCAATCAGGTCTGTATTTTAAACTGCACATCCTAACTCAAAGCAGTTCTCCAAAACCAGGTGCGGCTCATGACTACCATCTCAGACAGTGTGACTCTAGACAATTGTTACCTATTCCTAGTGGATTAAAATTCATGTAATCAGTGAAGTATCAATGATTTTCATTATATAAATGAGGAAGTTACTAATTTAATATTCCTGACTTTAAATCTACATGATTGGATAGTTATACTGAAGGAAAACTTTGCTGTAATCCTTCTACAGATTCAAGTCCTATGAAAATCCAGACAATTGTGAACCTTTTGTTCCACAGTACGTGGATACATCATTAAGTTACTGGAATGCTATTTTTTTCTGGTCTCTTTGTAGAAAAAAAGACACAAATTATTCACCTACCATCTTGGAAGACTGGTGTTTGTGCTTCATGACTTTAGACAAAAAGAAGCCAGTTGTCTTAAGGACAATTCATAGGAGAGGAGCTAAGAAATGTCATACTCTGGATACTTCATGTCTCCTTCGGCTTGGACTGCTATAGCAAAATACAATAGATGGGGTGACTTAACAGAAATTTTTCTCAAAGCTCTGGATGCTAGAATCCAAGATCAAGTTCCTAAACAATTTGGTTCTTCTTGAGGGCTCTCTGCCAGACTTGCAGGTGGCCCCCTTCTCACTGTGTTCTCACATGGTGGACAGAGAGGGATCAAGCTCTCTGGTCTCTTCTTATAAGAGAACTATTCCCACCAGGAAGACCCACCCTCACAACTTCATCTCAACCTAATGACCTCCCAAAGGTGCAGGCTCCAAATACCATCATATTACCATATTTAATGCTTTAACATATGAATTTTGGAGGGAAACATTCTGACTATAGCCCTCTCTACCTTCTATCAACTAGATTTCACAGAGAACTGAGTTCCTCCTAATCCTTTCTTTATCACACATTCATCACAGATCCAGGCAGAGGGCCCTTTTATTTATTTAGCTAGTTAATTCATTATTTTAAATAATCTAATGACAATTCATGAACCCACCTCTGTGTATAAAATATAAGGCCTTGACAACAACCTACATCTAACCATAGGTTCTACCTCTCCTTTTTTCAAAGTAGGCACCTCATCCTAGTCAAGTTAAACATGATTTTGAATCCTGTGTTTATTCTTTCTTCACTTTTCATATTTGTGTAGTTTTATTGAATGTATAAAAAATTCTAAAAATACATACTTTCATTGTTTCAAGTATATAATATAGCATGCTATGTATGGTAGCTTGAAAATAATAATTATATTGTTACAACTCATTGTATATCACTATAGATCATTTGTTTCAAATGCTATATATTTCACTATGTAAGTCTTTACAGTTTAATTTACCCACTCTCTACTTTATTCATATTCTTTCTAATTTAGTGCTATTGTGACTAGTGCTGCTATGAATATTCTTGTATGTCTTCTGCTGTGCATAATATACATCGTATTCCTTTTCACTCAGTAACTCAACACATTTAAATCATCCTGTATCATGTGTCAAGTACATGCGCTTGTTATGCTATCCCTTTTTTCTTGACTTTTCTTTTTTTATAAGCAAAGATGTGATTCACACTGTCCTCTTTGACAACTAGGGTCTACCTAGAGCTTAAAATCTCCTTCAAAATATATAACTTACAATTGTTTGTTCCACTGATATTTAGGTTTCCACGAATTTATTGAAAACCAAAGGGGTAGTGACAAGTAGTTTTTGCCTTCTTTGGATAACTTCTTAAGCATGGATTGAAATTTTTAGTTAGGAAGAACAAGACATTTTAATTATATGGAACAGTGTATTTGTCTGAGATTCTTAGCATCTATCCTTCTAATTTAATAATATTTTTGGTGACCTAACATTTTAATTAATCTTTCTTCCATTTATCATTTAAGTACTTCCCTAACTCTGACTTTACTCAGTATTATACTCTAAGAGACTAAAAATACAACTCATCCTATCTCTAGATGTGATTTCCTCTCAAATATTTCTTCTGCTGCTAGTGTAGTCTCAGATAAATTATTGCATAGGCTCTATTTAGATGAAGATTTGTATTCATTAGGCAGAAGGAAATAATCACAATGTCACTGAATTTGGGACAAGAAGACCAGATCTGTGTTGTGGTTCTGGTAAGATAACCAAATTCCTACACACCACCCATTCCTCCAATCCCAGGCAGGGACTGGTCCAGCCAAGAAGTTTACCAATTGTCAATGGTCAGAGAGTAGCTTTCTGGGGCTTCAAATTTGCATAAGTGTTATTTCTCTGGGTGGTAAAGGTACTGAGATCCAGAAAGATACCTGCTTCAAAGTGAGTTAAGGAAAGCCAAATATAGTTAAAAAACAATAAGGGGGCAGGGTGGGTTAAAGAGAAAGCAAACTGGGAATAAAGGAAGAGGACTAGGGAATTATAAAATGCAACCCCTTTAGGTATGAATGCAAATGTTATAACCTTCATGGTGTTTGCAATAAGACAGAAAAACAGGTCTTGCTGGACACAGTGGCTCACACCTGTCATCCCAGCATTTTGGGAGGCCAAGGTGGGAGGAACACTTGAGACCAAGAGTTAGAGACAAGCCCGGGCAACATAGTGAGATCTCATTTTTACTAAATCTTTTAAAAATTTATTTTAAAATAAAAACATGTAAAAAGAATTTAAAAAACAAAAAAATAGGTTTTAACAAGAACAATATATTCTGTCACCAACTGCTTATGAACACATTCAGAAGCTAGAGAATAGGAAAAAATATTCTTAACTTTCCTCTTTGGACCTCCAGAGGAGAGTCATTCTGCAATGGTTTTGCAAGCTTCTTCCTTGCTTATATTCTCTATTCCATCTTCTTATTTTCCCAAAGCATTACTCACAATCATCCCAAGAACCCAGCTGTACCTTGTGGCCAGGCAACTGATTCAAACCTAAGATGACTCTTCATTTTGGTCTATTCTACAAAGGAGAGTGTGGATTGCTTGTGGACAGTAGACTATGAGAGCTTCCAGAGCAAGACATCAAAATAAAACATGTTTTTCTGTATAAAATGTATTTAAAAAAAAATCCTTTTCCAACCATGTAAGAAAGAAAAAATGGTGAATGTGACAGTCTCCTTCTGCACTGTGTCTGTTAGTTTTTCATTAAGAACCCTAAACAGTACTGATACCATTTTTAGTCAAGTCATATGGTCTTGTTAAATCCTAGCATTGTCATGTATAGAAACATTTAACTGTGACTATGTATAAGCATTGAGGTAAATATCAGATTATTTAGATATATGAAAAATATAAAAAGAATCAGCAAATGTAAATGAAAGTAGTTGTTACTGAGGAAAGGGAATATTTGGAAGGAAGTGGTGAGACAAATAACTGCCAATTTCATACAAGTTCTGTAGTGTTATTCATTTATTTTGTTATATACTGTTAAAAATAAAAATTAAAATATGCAATCAGTGTAATTGGGGAAATGTATATGAACCAAACATTGTCAAATTGTTATTGTTATACTTCCAAAAGGAAAAATTGACCTAAAAACCCATTTGGAACAAATATATATGAAGATTTTATGGAGAATGAACAAAATGAATCTTTTTCACTGTCCTATACAAAAATGTGATTATGACTAGACTCAATGCAATTGTCTCTGAAAAGTTATATTTTAATGGAAATTTACCAATATTCACACAATGCTGTAGAAAATAAATATATATGTGAACACATAATGAAAACCTCTATTGAGTCAAATGATACAAGTAATCAAAAGGAAAAATAACTTTTACTCATTAGTGTCATGATGAGTAAATATGAGTAAATATGATGGAGGAAATATGATTTGAGATGGCCCTCAAGCTGACTTAGCAGAAAAGGTAAACTTTTTAAACAGAAAAAAAATGGTATTTTCAAAAGCAGCAGCTTTAGAAAATAAAAAATTCAAAATGAAACCGGGGATTAGAACATTTTTCTAGTACAGATTTTGTGTAGAGGCTTACTGTATGATAAAAGTTAAAAAGTGGCTAACAGTTAAAATAATATTGTGTGGTTTCTTAAAATTCAGCTATAGTGTGTTCTCTTGCCACTGCATTGTTATAACAAACAAACAAACAGCCCTACATGTACTCAGCATAGGCAATAGTGTTACCTCATTGTAAGAACTAATTGGAGAGGAGCAACCCTACATATTTCCCTTTGCTCTTCCACAAGCGAAGATTTAGAGTAAAGCTAGCTTATTCAGCTTTACAAGTTACACAGTAAAAATGTTACTACATAGACTTGGTGAAGGAACTTCACAACTTATCTTTCTCAAGAGTCTAACAGATCCACTTCAAACTGCAGAATTTATATCATTCAGTATCAGTTTTGCTGATAAATACACTAAAGGAACATAATTAATTCTGGATGCAAATTCAGTGGATGCTGTTTGGGTAGAAGGCAGTAAATATGTATCAGAGCCCAAATGATAAATGTCAAGTTGTTCAGATGATTAGAAATACATCTTCAGAGCTTGAATTTAAAAACTAGATGAAAAAGGCTACCTTAACCCAGTATTTAATTTAGAGATTATTTCCAGTGACAAATAAATTATTTATTAGTAGGAACTGATTTTTCACAAGAGAAGATTTGGTAACGTTTGAGCAAAGAGCATGATATTCTATATTTGCCTTTACTTGGACAGAAAAATGTAAGTTGTTTTAAAGAAAATACACAAGAATTAACTCATCCAGTTAGAAAGAAAGAAAAGTGAACTTATTTTTCATAAGAAATTCGTATTTCAAGTAAATACTTTAATACTAGGTAAGATCAAATGTATTGGACATTTAAAGAGATTATTTTATTCAGTCTATTGGAATAGGGACAACATTCATTGAGGAACATCTCAAAGAAGAAGGAGGAATCTGAGATTTCATAGGGGCAGACAAACAAAGGGATCATCCGCTTATCTTATTGGATTTGAAAATTATGTTAAAGTTGGCATGTTATGAAATAGAATTATTATTGCAATAAAGTTTGTGAGAATAATTACTGAATTTTATTAAACACAAATTTGTACACTTTAATAATCTTAAATATTTAACAAAATCAATGCTAGCTTTTCAGTTACCAAACCTGTATAAGTTTAGAAAGAACATGCCCATGTAGGGTAAAAATGTATGTGTTATATTTAATATTTAAAATTATTACATGAGAGAAAACATAGCTGGTTTTACTAAACCAAAAACATTAAACTAATTTTGCTTGACAAACATGTACTTAAATTCTGTAAATGTGAATTTTTTCAATGTTTCTAAGTGAAGTTCTATGTTAATTTTCTTTTGGTACATTGAAAATACTAGAAGTTAAATTTTCTTTTTTTTTCCCTAGGATTTTTTAAAGGAATATTCAATGTATGTAAGTACTTATTTATATCTAAACCAACTAGAATAGACCTCCTTTATGAGATTTTATAATCTACCTTGGTAATTCCATCTAGAGGCTGGAAAATATTACATGTACAATGAGAGGTAATTTTTTTTTTATTTATAGACATGTAAACATGCAGAGAGACACAGATAGAAAGTTTATAGCTGCAATTGTAAAATTTCATCCTGGGTCAAACACAAAAACAGAAATACAAAACTTACCAGTCCAAGTATATACTTCCTAGATGACATAACATTTTTTAATTGATTTGAGCCCAAATAGATAAACAGAAGTGTCTAACAAACCAGATTCTTTGTCATTATTCACCCAATAGAGATGAGAGTTCTCCAAATCCATTCATTTACAGAGAGCAGGAAATGATCAGAGTGTAAATCTAAGAGAAATTGGCATCTGAAATAAGTGGGCACACAAAAATAATCAAAATCAAATCCTGACTAGTGCTAAAAAGAGACAAGAGTCTGGGATGCAGGATCGGGAGCTGGAATCACCACTGGGTCTCTGAATTGCCAGTCAGGAATGGATAGAACACAATGGGTGTTATCTGGGTGGAGGTAACAGGGATTCAAAGGTGAGGTACAATATCATTCGAATCATGGCACCAAAACTATAAAAGAAAACACACTGGACATTTGAAGAGGTGATTTTATTCATAGGTAATAGGAACAACAATTATAAATGTGGAACGAGTTAAAGAAAAAAGGAGACCTAGGATTTGATAAAAGCAGGTAAGCAATGAAGTCATCAGCTAGTCTTGAGCAGGGAAGGAAATGGCTTTTACCTAAGTAACTGGGGTAGGGTAGATGTGGGTCTTATCTCAGAGTATGCAAATGTTGATTTTCCTTTGCAGTCAACATTTCTTGGAACACAAAACAAAAGGTAGAGTTTTCTCTACCTTTGCTCCTTTCCAGTAACATAAGGCTCAGATAAAGTTAAATATGATTGATATCTTCTCATATTTGCAAATCAGTTCCTCTAAAACTTTATTTATTTATTTATTTGAGACTGAGTCTCACTCTGTCACCGAGGCTAGAGTGCAGTGGTGCCATCTCGGCTAACTACCACCTCTGCTTCTCGGGTTCAAGTGATTCTCGTGCCTCAGCCTCCTAAGTAGCTAGGATTACAGGAGCCAGTCACCACTCCTGGCTAAGTTTCATATTTTTAGTAGAGAAGAGGTTTCACCATGTTGGCCTGACTGGTCTTGAATTCCAGACCTCAGGTGATCCACCTACTTCGGCCTCCCAAAGTGCTGGAATTGCAAGCATGAGCCAGCGCGCCCGGCCCAATTTTTCTTTTTAGGAAAAAATACACTTATGATTTAGAAAGGTAAATTGGAGAGAAATGGAGAGATTTGGGGTAGCTATAAGAATTACAGCTTTTTAGATGTTTTATTTATTTTGTGGCTATTTCCATTATTAATTGGAAATTTTTATTTTTTAAAAAATAAAGTTTGTATTGCTATTTTCTCTGATTATACAAGTAATACTTACTGTAGTATGGAGCTAACTACAAGAGTGAAAAAAAAAAAAAAAAAAAACAGGCACTCATGTTCCCAGTATGCAACAATAGTGAATTTAACATATTTCAGTTTTTCCTATAAAATTTGTAGAATTGTTTTTCTATTATTAACCTTTATGTCTTATTCCAAATTTTCTATCTAAAAGTAGTAAACGCCATTATGCAAAAAAATGCTAAAACATTTTGTGTCGTTTCCCAAAATTAGTAATCCCATCTGAAATTTTTTTTAAAAATATTTGCAAAAGAGTTCCTCTAAAACCTTGATTTTTCTTTTTAGTAAATCAAAGCTACTCCATCTAAAATAAATTCATTTCCCCTGCATTATCTCCCACTACTCCTTACGTATTTTTTTCTTACCATTTACTAAAATCACTGCCAATATTTGGATGTGTTTTCTTTCATGGTTATTGTTCTACTGAAGACACAATTTTTCAGGAAATGTCGGTATTTTATATTTATTCTGAAAAAGTATTTGAAAAATGAGATTATGCTATCAAAAGAATTAGACCTTAAAATAAGAATACATATTTTCTTACAGTCCATTGTATAAATTTGAAAAGTATGCAATATAGTAAAATATAAAAATTCGTTGGCAATACATTTGTTACCAGCTGATCTCCTGCAGGAGAACTTCCTTGACCTCTCCGCCTAAAATAAGTCATTTTCCTTGTATTATCTCTCACTTCTCCTTATTTGTTTCTTTCTTATATTTACCAAAATTACTGCCAACATTTGGGTGTTGATAAAGGGAAAACTTCCGCCAAATTAAATTGAAAGGAGTTTAATGGAGCAATGAACGATTTGTGAATGGAGCAGCCCCCAGAATCACAGCAGATTCACAGAAGCTCCCGCGCAGCCACGTGGGGGAAGAAGATTTATAGACAAAAAAGGGGAAATGATGTACGGAAATCTACAGTGAGGTGCAGAAACAGCTGGATTGGTTACAGGTTGCCATTTGCCTTATTTGAACACGGTTTGAACACTTAGCTGTCTATGAGTGGTTGAAGTACGGTCGCTGGGGTAGGCCAAACCTCAGTTATTGTCACAGGCACATACTCCTAAGTTAGGTTTTCAATGTCGTCTGACTATTTAAGCTAGGTTAGTTCATCTACAAGGACTCAAATATAGAAACACGGAGTCCTTCTCAGGCCATATTTACTTGAACAGTGTATTGCCTTTAATGCTTATTGTTCTACTTAAGATACACTTTATTTTGAGGAAACTTTGGTATTTTATATTTATTTTAAAAACTATTCTTTTCATTTAGGTTGTCAAATTAACCAGCATATATGAATATATCTAATTTTACCATGTCCTCTGCCTTACTGTTTTAATCAGATTTCTGTGATTTTCTCCTTTTTTTTTTTTTTTTTTTTTTTTTTTTTTTTGAGATGATTTTGCTTTACTACGAGATAGTTTTCCTAAATGGTTCATTATTGCTTTGGACAGAATTGTTCTTTTTCTTGAAAAACATTTAAATTCATTAGTTCGCTTTCAATTTTGCATTTTTCTTGTATATAAATTTGTGTCTAACAATTTATGTAAATTCTGGGTTTGTAACCTTCAAGGTGGATATTGTTGCATAGTTTACTAACAACTCATCTTTATTTCACCTCTTTTCCTTTTCAGTCAGTCTATGTAATATAAATTTTGGATTGATTCTCTCCTTTTTTTTTTTTTTTTTTTTGGAGATGGAGTCTTGTTCTCTAGCCCAGGCTGGAGGACAGTGGTACATCTCGGCTCACTGCAACCTCCGCCTTCCGGGTTCAAGAGAGTCCCCTGCCTCAGTCTCCTAAGTAGCTGGGAATACAGGCGCATGCCACCAAGCCCGGCTAATTTTTGTAGTTTTAGTAGAGACAGGGTTTTACCGTGTTAACCAGGATGGTCTTCATCTCCTGCCCACCTCGTGATCTGCCCTCCTCGGCCTCCCAAAGTGCTGGGATTACAGGCGTGAGCCACCGCGCCCGGGCGACCCTCTCCCTTTTTCAAAAAAGAAGTCCATGTTACTCAAAATGCTTAGAGGCTTCAATATTTCCTCTGTTGCCTGAAGCAGATTATTTTCAGTCTGGTTTTTTGAATATTCAAAATGATATTTCCTATTTCCCTGTTTATTAGCTTTCAATATTTATTCACTCAGTTAATTATTATTTTTCTGTTACTCATGCGCGAACAAAGATATTCATTTAGACTCAGTGTTTATTTGTTAAGAAATACGTTGTTTGATTGTTTTGTCCTTACTTATTCCCTCGGCTTAAGTCAAACCCTCTTCTGAGATACACACTGGGCAGAGATAGCACCTAATCAGATTTTCAATGCTAGAATCTATTACTGCTTGATGGAAGCTGACATCCTCTTCATTCTCCAGTTCCTGGGTGCCTGAAAGACAAGAGTAGGTAAAACCTCTGGAAAAATAGAATTATACATGGTGTCTTTGAGCATCTGTACTTGCTTTAAGATTGCCATACTTTAGATGTTCTATGAACAGTCCTGTCTCCATCTCCCTATTCCTTGTGAGGTTTTTTCTGGATGTAGTAGTTTGTCTACATGTAGGGAAAGAGGCACTTTTACAATTTGAACAAGAGTATTTAAGAGCACCCGGAAAATAATTTAGTTACAAAATTTGTAGTTTTCTGTAGCTCTTGTGTTTCTAAATTAAAGAGAGGCCAGTTGAGAAAGAGGCAGCTTCTCCCTACACATTTCATATGGACTTGTGCTGTTTCTTTTAGTGTAGCATGAGGTAACTGATCAGTTGAAATTTATGGAAATTATTTGTATTCATTTTTATCAACCTTACTATTAGTTTGATTTTCTTCAAGATTATCAAAATTGATTGACTGTTGGTCCTAATTTTCAACGTGTGTGTGTGTGCTTGTGTGTATATCTGTGTGTGTTTTTCTTTTTTTATCCTGTCTTAGTAATTGTTTTGGTAGGAATTTAGCAAAGGGAGCCAGTGGATGCTGGCCAGATGCCACATTAAACTTAAATTTCCAGGCACTAAGTTTTAAAGTCTAAAGTAACCATTGCCAAATTCCTTTCACAAATATTCTCCCTGCCATACAACTCAACCAGTGATATGTTAATGGGGCTGATACTACCATCTTTTGGTTTTACTAATTTTATCTGTGAAATAGTAATTTAGTTTTGAGTTTTTCATACATGTGTGTCTAGCCTAGTGGGATTAGACATTGTAACAATACTAAATCGATTTTCCTTGTTTTTAATATATGTTAAGGCATAGTAACTGATGATATAAAAGGACACGGTTCTTAATAATTTCTTAGAGGAAATGTGACCAGACATCTCTCAAAGTTGTCTATGATGTGTTGTATGAATTCCATAAATAAGGTACAAGAAGAGATCAGAGGACACTGGAGGTCTTAGAGAAGACTTCAAAAAAGCATATTATCCGAACACGGCACTGCAAAAGTGGTAGGATTATAAAATGGATTGTCAAAGGCATTTCAAGGGAAAAAACTGCTGTGAGCAAATTTTCAGAGTTTAGATAATGCAAGCCATTCTCATATCTGGATACTGAGTTGTTTAAAATAAATAAGGGAGATGCCAGAAAATGTGAACAACAATGCTTTGTGACTAGATAATTGTATTGGAGAAATAGTTACAGATAAGCTTGTAAATACAGAACTGAATAGATTCTGGATGATATTTAATTTGGATTTTTTTATAGACATATGCCATGTAAGCTATATAACCAAAGATATAAAAGTGTAATTCTAGAACAAGGGTAAAGAGCCAGCTAACTAGGGATCAAATGGAAGTAAAGGGACCATTCAAAGGATATTTCATGATCAAGGTATAATGTTAAAAAATAAAGCACCTAAATTAATAAAATAGGTGAATTGGAAAGAAAAAAATGAGTGCAGGAAGTATTTTTAAGCAAGAAGCAACAAGATATTGAACATAATTGGATGTGGGGAAAAATACAGGGTGCTGTAGGCTTCAAACCTAGATATGTAGAAGTGCAGTGGTGCAATTAGCAAAATAAATAAAAAATTGAGGTTATATGAAAATAGATTTACATTTTATATATAATCAATTCCTTTATTATTGTGCTTGGAAATAAGTTAATTTAGTTAAATTGGGAAATATTCAATAGAGCTGTCCAATTGTTGATGAATGAATGCAACCATCATTTTAAATATTTGCATTGTCTATGTTGGAAATAAATATATAGTAATGATTATGTGACATTTAAAGTTGTCATTTAATAAATTACTAAGTGTTGGGCATAAATATTTGTTCATAGCTCTATAAAACAGATATATAATATTTTTTAAATAATTGTGTTCTGTTGACATTCAAAACTATTAAAAAAGTGAAATGGAATTTTATTCAAGGTAGAAAACATAATTTCTTATTCTCAGGTCGTAGAAAATACTAGCGGCTATGCTCCCTGTTAAGTATTTCAGTGACAAAAGTAAAAATAAACAGGCCACACTCTGTTAACACTATGTTTTATTATCGTAAATAGAATTATGTGCAACTTTTCCCAGTTTCTTTTTTCGTCTTTAACTTTTTCATTTGTTATTTTTTAGATTTCACACCTACCGAGTGTGAGGAACTTAGATCAAAACTAGAGTGATCAAATTAACTTTATTTTGGCAAAGATGTATATTTACATGGTGTTTTGTTCTGAAATGAATACAAATTGAAAAACAAATACTCATTTTTTTATGATCTCTGATTTGTGGAAAGTAAAAATTACCTCAGAATAAAATTAATTAGTCACCTGCCTAGATGAATAATTCTGAGTTGTAAACATCATTTTCCTAATATGCTTTTTCCTAGGTATTGAGTGGAATAAAATAACATGTTGGTACTGCCATTAGCGTATGTATATTAGTTAATTAACTTTATAGTTCTTTATGGGTAAAATGAGAAAAATATAGATTCACCTTTATAAATTAAATTTAGTATAAATGTAATACATTAAATATTATTTTTCAACTTCGATAATTTTAATATATACATAAATATATATAATTACACTTTAAAATATATTTTCCTCTAGGAAAATGGTAAAAAATTGCTATTACCTAAGCATCTCCTATACTATTAAGCAAGTGAGTGTGTCTAACAAGCATTTTAGAAGTATTACCATGTATTACAAACTAGTAAATACAAAGAGTAGGAAGACTGTACTTGATATTGGAGGGCTTGTGGAAAAGTGCAGAGAAGTGTTTAATGAAATTAATGAACTGTGTGTTAAAAGTGCTACAGAGGTATAAGCTGGGAGACATGGCAATAGAAATGCATAACATTTCTGAAGTTTGAGAAATGTCAACATGGCATTTACATTTGACTGGTCTTGAGGTTGAGCAAATGTGGAAGAAGTAATGTCATGTGGCCCCTGAACCATCTTCATTACCCACACCGTCTCACTGTCACATAGGAAGAATCCACTTGCCAGACTCTTAGCAACTAGATGTGTCTGTGTGACTAGATCTAGTGGTGGCATGTGAGCTGGAGTCATTTAGGCCACTTCCAGACCTGGTCTTTAAAAGTCTCACAGTCTTCTTTTGTGTTTGCTCTTTTCTTGGACAGCTGGAAGCGAAGGCCTTGCCTATGGTGCATTACACAATGTAAGCAACTTGTATTCTTAAGCCTGTAGTAAGACTATTGCTGTCTACCAGAATCTCTCCACCTGACTAGAGCGGGGAGGAAGACATGAGTGTGTGATGTATTAGGGCATTGAGCTATTGTTTACAGCCACTATCATCTATTTTGTTTTTAATCTTCCTCGTCTTGTGTTTTATTTTAAAGATATCTTTGAGGTAGAATTGGCAAGACTTTGTGACAGATGAGATATGATGGAGGAAATAAAATAAAGGAAAAACATTAATGCAAGTTTTTTGTTTTAGGAGAGTCAACATCATAAACTGAAATAAGGCATTGAAAAACTAGGACAAATACTTCCTTGTGAGTGGCAGAAGCTGGTAGAGATGGAGATTGTGTGTGTGTCTTTGATAATGGTGGGGGAAAAGATTACCAGATAGAAATGAAGCTCTTGAGCTCAGGAGAGAATTTGCCACCAAAATATGAGATTATCCATAAATACTACTTTGCAGAGCAGGCCTTATACTGGACGTTCATTGGCCTTTCTATACGGTGATCAAATTTATGAACCATCTCCCACGTAAATACATAGTCACCCTCAAGAGTGTTCATACTCTCTCTGAAATCTTGTAACATGAGACTCAAGTTAAAAAATAACAAAAACAGAATACATGGAAAAATAACAGGAAAGACAGATGAATAGCTTTTGCTAAGCCAGAAAAATAAAATATTTCAGAAAAAAATTAGGATTAGCAATAGTGTTGCCACAGCAAGGCTACATAGGATGATGACTCAAAACAGATGATTAGGCTAGTGTTTTAGGAAGACCCTTTCTTTTCTTCTTTTCTTTCTTTCTTTTTCTGTTTTCTTTTTGTTTGTTTAGTTTACCATGCTGCCTCCCAAATAATATTCCATAAGCAATCTGACTTTTGGCATGGGGCTGCAGCTGCAGTGTGATGAGTGGTGATGAAGTATTGAGTATCTGTAAGAGCAAAACATCTCAGAAGTATTTGCAGCGATAGAGGAGACAAATGGGTTAAAGAATAGAATTCAGTGTCAGTGGACTAATAATTAAAATATATCAACAGAGCAACATTCTAGAGGACTATGGAAGGAGTGCACTTAACTTCACAGGGAAAGGAAAAGCCTTACAGAAGAGTTAAATATAGATGCTTGTACAAGGGCACAGGAAAACTTGCGAGAGGAAAGTCATGTAATCGTATCTAACTATCTCAGTTTTCTCTGTAAAGAAGGAGGCTCATCATTCTTGTTTCATTAACTACACTGAAGATCAAATGCAAGACCAATTTTTCTGTATGGCACCTCACTCCCAATTTAAATGTATTTGCTCTTAATATTATGAGTATTAATGATAAGAAAAGATGTATACACCACCAGTGCTTTCAAATCTTCAGAATTTTTCAGTGCACTAAATATAGATTACAAACTTAATCTGTCAGTATATATCAAAGAGGCTGATAAACTCTGCAATTTCCCTGCCTCAGATAGTGGCTCTGGGAAAATACCCAAGATCCGCATTAGTTATATTGGGTCTATATAAGATGTCAAAGATAAAAAAAAATTCAGATATTAGTTAAAGTTGTAAGGACAGATTTTAATCAGTAATATACTATTGCAATAGGAAAGAAATTCCAGCATTAACAGAACTTAACTTGGATTCGGATGGAAGTGACTCAGTATTTCCGAACGGGATAATAGAAAGGGGGTAAGCAGCAGCCCAGTAGAGTCAGGAAAGTGAAAAATTACAAAAATTAGGAAGGGATATTGGTCCATGTGAAACCCATTTGGGTTTGTTGACTGGTTCTTATAGAAGTTAGGCTCCTACTCTCTCACAGAGACTGGGAGACAGGAGCCCTATCTTCAGGTGCTAGTGAAAACAAATAGTAAATGCTTCTGACAGCCGTGAGTTTTCTCAGGCAGACACATTAAGGGGAACTAGGGTCATCCTAGAGATGCGACCTTGAGCTGCTAGAAACCATGTTCATGTTTTGTTCAAATCTTTATAGGTCAAGATTGAGGCTGAGAAAGGGCTCCAAGGAGTCTGGCTAGAGTTTGATCAGGGAGAAAATCTGTCAATGGTGATTTCTGATTCTACCAGTGAAAAACAACCATTATCAATATTCGTATTTTCCCTTCAATGCCAATAACAGGACATACACACTGACTAACCAGACAACTCAGGGCCCCTATTCATTTGAAAATGCTATAGTATCTCTCTTCTCATCTTTATAATGTTTGAATTGAATCTTCAGTACTCGATTCTACCTGTTTTTCTTCTTACATTTAAAAGATTTTTTCTTATATTAAAAATAATATAACACATTCTCTTTAGAAGCTCTTTATTCATCTTAGTACATTTAAAAATATGGCCAATTTGCATGTATAGCCAAATAATTGGAGATGACAGCGAATGGGAAGACAAAAATACTCAGGAGAGGTCCGAAGGCAGAGAAGGGTGGTAACTTGCAATTGTGTAAACAATGTGCTAGGTACTGTGCTAGCTGCTTTATCAATTGTTTAGTTTGTTTCCAATAACAAATAATATTCCGGACAAAGAAACTCTCAGAAAACTAATTAATCTGTTTAAAAAAATGCATAATTTATAAGCATCAAATGCTTGGCTTTAATTTTTTTTTTTTTTTGGTAGAATCCAATTTATTGCACTATCTTCTAAATAATATTCTACAACCTGTATTGGTTTCCAGATTCCCTCTGTCTGCAGTGGATTGAAATATATTTGTCTGATTCTGAGAGAGGCAGTGGGTTATAAGTGAAGTGCTTGGCGATTCTTCTTTATGGTCAAGTTCAGATCCTGCATCTGAAAAGGAAAGGATCTAGAGTCTGTAGACACTCTGCCCCAATTTTTCCTCAAAAACAAATGTTCATAAATACTTATCTGCATATTCCTCTACTTAGCATATTTTAACCATTGAATCTTTTATTTAGTCATACAAGTCTGCTGTTATTTTCATCATCAGTATCATTAAGATTAAAAAGAAATTAACGAGAACAGAATTTAAATTTAGGACTAGCTACACGTTCTATACTTAGAATAGGTTGCTGTTTCCAAACTAACAGTTTCTCAGCTTGTTAAAAGTTAAATAACTCATATGATTCTCATCTGTATAGGAAAAATTTTAACGTACTCCCTTTTATTATCCTTGGGAATAAGCCTAAGTAATTCTGACTGAATAATAACAGCAGAACTGTTTGTTTTGGAATTCTGCTTATTTCAACAAATATTTATTTTATACGTGTGATTAACATTTAGAAGGTAGTGGTCTGTTCTGAAACTTCATTTGAAGTTTTCTTATTTCTAGTTTTATCATTTGTTTCAGAGGTTAGATTTCAAAGCTTTGTTACAATGCTTTGCAGCTTGATATACAAACGGAGAATCAGCTTTGATCCCTGTCAAGGTTTTGATAGTAGGGAATTACACGGCAACAGCATGTATGCTGGTGCACCAAGTATTAAGTATTATACAATGATTCCTTGATACAGAACCTACACAATAGGGACTGCCACAGATATGAATGATACATTGGCATTCACCTCTCTCTAGTGTTTGGGTTTCTTTTCCTACTTATGTATTTTCCATGTAGCTCAGCTGCCAAGTCTGACACCTAAGGGTCAATCCTTCACTACATGTAGTTTAAGTAAAATTCCACATTTACCTCCAAACTGATGCCTATACCAAGGGATTTCCAACCATTTGGAAAAAAAAAAAAAAAAAAAAAAAGCTATAGGGTAGACATATCATTTGGTACTGTCTCACTTACAAATTACTCATGCAGACTTATGGAGACTTCCCTCACTTAGCTAATGACCAGTGCAGACCTCAAATGGTTGTTGCAAACTTTTCATTATGTGATCCATGTGACTAACTACAACATTTGTAAAATGGGAACACAAGTCTCCAAACTAGAATATTTTTTCCAGCATTGCTAGATTTTTCTTCAGGGATGGTTTCCTGCTGTGACTGTTGTGTATTGTTAGGAAAGTGATACCAAATGAAATAGCTCGAGTAGTCAATGCAAATTCAGAGTCACCCAACACTGACTTTGGTTCAATCCCTTGAAATAACAGGGAGATACAAATCCAGCACCAACATAATGCTAAGCAAAGCAAATTCAAAAAGATAATGTATGCTTTCCACTTTATTATTGTTATGCTTTTAGAGTGCTTGTGAAAAGACATACGTCAGGAGGCTCAGTCTTGAGGTTCTGTCCACACTTATGCACATTCAATGATTTGTGTGGAGCAATGACCCATCTTAATTGTAATTTTTTGTTTATCCAAATAATTATATATCCTGCCCCAACAAATGATAGAGATTTTTATAGGAGTTATATTTATATGAAAAATAATAAACAATAATTAGAAACCCTACCCACGTACCCTTAGAGTTTTTTAGGGGTTGATGAATTCCTAGATAAAATTCCTGAGACCTATGAAAACTACTGGATTGAATACAAAAAGAATGATTATCAAAGTGTGAAATAAAAGATTAATGGTGACTGGGCACCTCCAACTTGCCAGAGACTATGTTGTGTATTTGATAGACATTATCTGATATCGTCGTAGAAACCAGAAACTCATCAATAGTTTCTAGCTGATGTATGGATAGAATGTGAGTGACTGGGAAAATTAACAATTAAAATTTGTTTTACTTAAATATAGCAGTTGGAGAGAGGCCCAGGAAAGTTCAAAGGTTGAAACTAATGACTTTTTTTACCCCCATAAAGATAAAGAGATGAGAAGAAAAGAAGCATAGAGCAGAGAAAGGAGAAAAATAAGTCATATTACCATATATATATTTTTAAGGCTTTGCCAATCAACCAAACTACCTAAGGGAGGGACAACTTACTTACTCCCAGGTGGTTCTTGGCTTTACTGGCTGATTAGCTTGAATGGAAAAGACTGCAAGTCTTGCCCAGTTTCTATTTGTTCTTGAACCACATAAAAACACTTGGTCAGCCTATATTGTGGGTTTTCTATTTTATTTTTGACTGCATGTTTTTTGTTTTTTGTTTTTTGTGTTTGTCTTATTTATTTTTAACCAATCATGTCATATGTTTTAGGAAGCTGAGTTAAAGAATGTAGTCTGGACGCAGTGGCTAACGCCTGTAATCCCAGCACTCTTGGAGGCCGAGGTGAGTGGATCATGAGGTCAAGTGATAGAGACCATCCTGGCTAACACAGTGAAACTGCATCCTACTAAAAATACAAAAAATTAGCTGGGTGTGGTGGCACACTCCTGTAGTCCCAGCTACTTGGGAGGCTGAGGCAGGAGAATCGCTTGAACCCAGGAGGCGGAGGTTGCAGTAGCTGAGATTGCGCCACTGCACCCCAACCTGGGCAACAGAGAGAGACTGTTTCAAGAAAAAAAAAAAAAAAAAAAAAAATATATATATATATATATATATATATATATAATATATTAATGCGAGAAGTTTTCTATGAAGATTCTGTAGTAGTACTCATGTTATACTTTTCCATAGAATTTTACTTGCTGCCATTATTTTAGGTAATTTACGATAATTACAGTGCAGTTTTAAGTAAGCTCTCTCAGGAATTATTTGCCAGTTGAGGATTCTTCCTTCTTCAGGTGATTTTGGAGAAGAAATACCTTTAGCCTAAACAAAAGTTGAAATGAAAATATTCTGTGATAATAACCATGAAATAATTATTCAAAACTTTGGTAATTTTTACCTATAGTAGAGTTACTTTGATTTCAAAAGCAGTGTCTGGAAGAGAAAGAGGAGGAGATGAAGCAAAAGAAAAAGAAATACACTGGCCGGGCACGGTGACTCACACTTGTAATCCCAGCACTTTGGGAGGCCGAGGCGGGTGGATCAGGACTTGGTCAGGTGATCGAGACCATCCTGGCTAATACGGTGAAACCCCATCTCTACTAAAAATACAAAAAATTAGCTGGGCGTGGTGGTGGGCACCTGTAGTCCCAGCTACTCAGGAGGCTGAGGAAGGAGAATGGCGGGAACCCTGAAGGCGGAGCTTGCAGTGAGCCGACATCGCGCCACTGCACTCCAGCCTGGGCGACAGAGTGAGACTCTGTCTCAAAAAAAATAAAATAAAATAAAAAAGAGAAAAACACCTCAATATGTATGGTGATGCCCAAAGTTAATGCAATTTTTCTCTGCAGTTATCACAATGGAAAATAGGGTGAAAATAACCAGAATATTTCACCCCTCAACTATACTTCTTTGGTATATTTTGAGATGGCTATTCAGAAGGGTTGCAACTGCAAGAATAGCCCTGAAGACCTATCTTCTGTGATGGAGATTCACATCTGTAGAGGAAATCTACATTAGTGAAGTGAAGTAAATAGTAGATGCAAACAGGCTTTCTCTGGAGTCCCTCTTTATCCAGAGCTAGGAAATATTAACTCATAGGAAAAGGAGACTAAAATCTGACACTTTTAAAGGTCTTACAGAGACATTTTCACCATGTGCTATCATCTTTTCTTCTGAGGGTAGCTCTAAGAGATTGCCTGGAAATCATCATCTGGTAATAAGACAATCTTCGTTTACAACAAAGTTCTGTCCCTCACCTTCGTGTCATCCACCCCAGAACTCAGAGAAACTTGGGCTCAGGCAGCAACTGTTCTTTGGGCTCATTCATTTCCCCGAAAATAATTTACTCCTGCACCTCCATCTCCCCTCTCCTCAATGAAGAGGGCATTTAAACATCAACCATCGGTTTATTTTTTGACATTTTGTATTTCGTATGACTTCTGTGCACATGTGGGCACATAACAAATTTGTTATGCTTTTCTGTCATTAACCTGTCATTTGTTATAGAAGTGTAGAGTGTGGCTTGTCATAATGAGAAAGAAAGGAATTACTTCCTTTCTGGCACTGCAAATGAGAGTAACCCACAAGTGGTATTCATTGTGGAGATTCTTAAAATATATTTCTCACTGTTCAGGACCTCTGACAGCAGAATTTCGTGACTGAATTCCTAAGAATGGCTTTTATCTGCAAGATAACCATTTTCCCCCCAAAACAGAAGGATAACTCAGTGTTCGAATGTGAAACCAATTCAGAGATTTAAATTATATTTTTTGGTAAACTATTAGACCAAATCTGATTACTTTAGATAACAAATGCAGTCTAAGTTTTCTGTTATTGTTTTTGATGAAACATACCTTATGTAAATTAGGACAGCATATACAGTTTCAACAACAGTATAAAAATACTGATTGGCCAAACGGGTTAAAAACTAAAATTTATTAGTAATTTTAAGGGTCCAGTAGATCATTCCTTGATCAAGTTCCCTCTCTTTTTCTCCTCAAAGTTAATATAGTCTTGACTAGCATAGGGTCAAAGAGTAGAAGCTGTTTCTCTCCCTCCAAAGGTTCACTGAATTTGAACTGACAAAAGGTAGATTAATAGGAAAAAGGCATACAAAATTGATTGAATGTGCACGTGGGCAAATCACTGGCATGTGATTACTCAATAGTCCAATGAGGTGCAGTTGCTTGTATGTACCCTTCATAGGGAGAGGGGAGAAGGGAATGCAGGCAATTATTTTGACTTTATTGATGTCACAGAGCCTAGTGAGAGAAGCAGAGGAGCAAGTCATCTCATTATCTTTAACCCTTGTGAATCTGAAAGTGTCTGAGACAGATCTCAATCAACTGAGACACTTTATTTTGACAAGGTTGAGGACCCACCTTAAGGACCTCAGGAGGTTCTGGTGATATGTGCCCAAGGTGATCAGGGTACAGCTTGCCATTATACATTTTAGGGAGACATGAGACATGAATGTACATCTTACACATATTGACTGATGTCTAGTCTCATGTGTCCTTAAAATGTATAAGAGCAAGCTGTAAGGGATTGCAGGGAGCTTCCAAGTCATAGGTAGATAAGACACAAAAGCTTGCATTTTCTTTTGAGTCATTGATCAGCCTTTCACTAAATACACAATTTAGTTTGGCTCAGTGAATCTGCATTTGTACATAAACAGTAGGGCAGAAGAAGAAATCAGATATGCATTTTTCTCAGGTGAGGGGACGGAAGATTTTGGCATCTGTGAAGATAAGCTATCAGTTTACATTGCTGGGGTGAAATTCAAAAAAACTGTTTTAGGGTACATATCTTCAGACCAACAAAGAATTTTCTTGTGGGTAAATTATAAGGGAAGTATGTAGCTTTTTTATCTTTGTAGCTATCTTATTTAGGAATAAAACGGGAGGCAGATTTGCCTGACATAGTTCCCAGCTTGACCTTTCCCTTAGCTTAGTGATTTTGAGGCCCTGAGATTTATTTTCCTTTCACACCATTTTGCATTTACCCTGCTACATAATCAGTTTTTCCACATGTTTCATGCTAGATTCAAATCTCAGCTTCTCTTACAGAAAGAAAAGATACCAATTGAATTTCACCTAAATCTGCCATCTAAAATGACAAATTGATTAATGTGATTAAAATGGGTTTCTGCAATATTTTATAGAATGCTTTTAATGTAAGTACTTACATCCTTTACCATTCATCATCCAAGGCATTTGTTTAAAATTTAAAATTCTCTCTCAAGTTTCTCTTGATGTCAACTGTGCCAAAATTTGTCACTTCATTGAGCTAAAATTCTCTTACACTCTACAGCTCGGATCTGAGAAACAGCTTGCCATCTTAAACAAGAGAAGCAAAATTTTCTGTGTGATTCCTGACTAACTTGTTCTGGGAAATGCCTAATCAGTTTGTCAGTCACTTTAATCCTGCTGTATCAGTGAAGCAGGATTATTTCCCTGACCCTCTCATGGGACTTACTACAAGGGTGCCTGGCTTACTTAGTCTGTAGCACTCAACTCTTTGTGGGAGGTGGTGCATGAATGAACAAGGTGGGAACTGGAGTGTGTGAAGGCCAGAATCAGCTGGCCACTCCTTTGCCGGTAAGAGTGAACTCCACTCATTCGGACCGACTACATTCCACCCACTATGGGAGAGAGTGCAAGGGTGAACAGATGCAGAAACTAGGGCAAGCACTTTTGGGCACCAGCAGGAACCAACTCTGTGCTGGCCTCACGGCAGCATCTAGGGGAGGTGCCCATGATCTCTGAAGCCTCAAAGAGAGTGTTACAGTAATCTTTTAGCTCTGCCATTGTGGAGGGCTTAAGTGTTAACAGCTCAATGGACCTTCTGCCTTTTCCTAGGCAGGTCAATGGAATAGCCTTTTGCATCTGCACTTGTGGCACCCGAGCTCTTGTCTTGTGCCCAGGAGAAATGAGGTTGAATGAATGAATTGAAGGACGGTAAATATAGGGGATTTTGTTGCTGATGAAAGTGGCTCTCAGTGGGAAGGGGAGCTGGAAGGGTATGGGACTGGTGGTAGTCTTAACCTGAAGTCGAGCTGTCTCTGGCCAGATTCTTCTCCAAAGTTACACCATCAGGCTCTCCCTCTAAAATCAAGCCACTTCCCTACGATGTCCAGCTGTAGTTTCCAGTGTCCCACTGCTTCTACTCTGTGCCAGCTGAGTCTGGTGATGGGGAGTGGGGTGGACCATGGGTGGCTTTGGAAAAGGCAACATTTGAATGGAAAAACAGGGATGTACGTTCTCACTTTGGGCTGTGGTATCAAGCTTGAGGGTGGGGTTTTGTTGGAGAAGCTGCCCTTTTCTGCCTAGAGTTTCTCTGCCTTCTGTCCCTATCATCAGGCTGAGATTTGTCCAGTCAGATCACACTCTGCAGGCCATCAGCTGGTAAACTCTTCTTGCCTACTCCGTTTTAATACCTCTGCATTACTGGGAGATTTGATATGGCCTAAACAAGTATTGTCTTGTCCATCTTGAATTATTTTTCTCATGGAATCTAATTATCCATTTGGTCATAGAGACACTGCTCATTGCAGGGAAACCAAAATGAACTATTTTAAAGCTCTTTTTATACTTTAAAACCTTTGTCAAAATAGTAATATCTTCATTATAATTATATATCCATACAAAATAAAGTATCATTATATGTTATTGCATATTGTTAATATTGTTATTGTCAAATTTATCCAACTATAATCATGTCTTCCAGAGCTAGCAATGGACTATAGGCTGGTTACCTATCAACTCTTACTTGTTTAACATTTTAAACTGATGCTTTATCTTAATATTGTTCTTAATTGAACATCATTTTATTTTAACCCTATAATATTTTTAACATAGTACAGAACGTTACTTTTTAACATGTTTTTCATAAAGTTTTTTTTCTATAGACTGGTACAGTTTAGTCAGACTAATATGGGTGTGTTGGTTGCTGCTGCAGGTGCCAAAGATATAGAGATACTCACGTGGTTTGAACGAGGGTTCACAGCTGAGAGGAAGAGGGAGCGCAGAATCTTTCTATAGTGGTTCAGAAGCACTGCCCTGGTATCTGAAAAACAGTGCATTCTTATGGCCTATATGCTCATCTAAAACAACATTTAACAGAATCTTTCCATTTTTTTTTTTTTCATGTTCAAATTGTATTTTTATCTGTGTGTGCTTGTTTTTAACCTGAGAGCAGCTCACTAACAGGGATATTGTCTGGATTTTGGAAGGCCTACTTTTTACAAAAATCAATTTTAGAGATGCTCCTAAGTGCCAGGCTTTAATTTCACAAAATATATCTAAACTTTTAAAGGCTCATTTTGCAGTAATTGAAGATCTAGGAATATTTATTTTTCAGTTCTTCATTATCATTTCTTCGTTATTAAGCGGAAGCGAATGGATATTAATTAATGACCATAACAACAAATAGAGGTTAATTGAACCATATATATTTTTAAAGTTTTAAAGAGCTCATAACTTGAACACAAACACTTACAGAAGAGCCAGTTCTTAGGATGACCTTCTAAATGATTTACTTGGAGATCTGAGATGTATATTTTTAAAGTTGAATATGTTAGCCAGGAGGATACACACACACAAATGTGTTCTTTCCTTGATACGTATCCTCCAGAGCCCAGCAGGCATCAGGAAAAGGACTCCAGGGAACATTGCTGAAAGGACTGAATTGGCTTAAGAGGCAGACAACCAAACCTAGCTAGGGAGTTTTGGGCTACATCCCAGATAGTTTATTAAAAAAGCAAAGGGGATAAAAGTTCTCCAAAGATCACATGCTAGCTATGCCTTAAAACTGTGATTTTAATTCTGTGGTGCTGAAACTGTGTCAAATAGCCTATAGCAAGATATGTCCTATGTGCTGCAAAATGATGCAAAATAAATACTCACTGTGTTTTGAGAACAAACTCATTAGTAGAGGAAACACTGTACTTTACACACCCTAAGGATATTTGAGTGTTCACATAGGCACGTAAATGTTGATGTGAAGTGTCATTCATAGGTGACGGTAGCTATATATTTTTTCATTAACATAACTATTGGATTTCTATTAAATTGAGTAAGGCTTTATGAGATCTGTTGGTTTAGGAAAAAAACACCTAGATAAAACTAATTATAAAAATGGCCGTAATTTTCATTTTCAATGACATTTTCACTTTCAAAAATATTTTTACTTTATCATTTGAAGAATAAAACCCTGTTAAATAAGTAATATTATTTTTAGCCCAATTTCACAGGTAGAGGAATTAAGGGAATCGAAATTGGAATTTCCCAGGACTCTGACATGAAGATTTGTATGCATGGCATTTATTAAGAAGTAAAGGTTGGGCACGGTGGCTCACACCCGTAATCCCAGCACTTTGGGAGGCTGAGGTGGGTGCATCACCTGAAGTCAGGAGTTTGAGACCAGCCTGGCCAACATGGTGAAACCTCATCTCTAGTAAACATAGAAAAATTAGCTGGGCATGGTGGCATGTGCCTGTAATCCCAGCTACTTGGGAAGCTGAGGCAGGAGAATACCTTGAACCCAGGAGAGGGAGGTTGCAGTGTGCCGAGATTGCACCACTGCACTCCAGCCTGGGAGACAGTGAGACTCCATCTAAAAAAAAAACAAAAAAAACCAAAAAACAAAAAAAAACAAAACAAAAAAAGATGGAAGTATACTTGGGATCCACATCTGTAGAAGGGAGGAGAGAGAAGGAAGATCAGCAGAGAAGTTGATATGCAAGCTGATGCCCTGAAGCTCTCAGCAGACATCATGCAGATCTGGCATCACCCTCAGAGGTCAGATCTCAGGGGCATTAGACTTGCATGTATCTCCCCACCATGATTAGTCATGTAAAGAGGCAGGAAGGCTGTTTTTTTTTTTTCAGCTTCACTGATCCCCAAAGAGACTGACAGCTAAGGATGGTTGCATGGTAGCATTCCTAGCAACTAGGAAATAAGTTCTTTATTCTTAAAGGGTTACCTGGTTGTCACAAAACAGCATGCAACACAGAGGGTATGGAGTTACAGAGACAAAAGGTGTATGTAAGAAGATGATGTAGTTTGAATGTATGCCTCTGCCAAATCTCATCTTGACTGTTGGAGGCAGGGCCTGTTGGAAGGTATTTGGATCACGAAGGTGGATCCCTTAGGAATGGCTTGGGCTATCCCCTTGATGATAAGTGAGCTCTCACTCTGAGTTCACATGAGATCTGGTGGTTTACAGGTGTGTGGCACCCCTGCCCCTCTCTCGCGCACGCTTGCTTCTGCTTTCATCATGGAATGTGCCTGCTCCCTCTTCACTTTGCACCATGATTGTAAGCTTCCTGAAGTCTCCCTAGAAGCCAAGCAGATGCCAGTACAGTGTTTCCTGTAAAGCCTGCAGAAACAAGAGCCAATTAATCCTGTTTTCTTTATAAATTATGCAGTCTCGGATTTTTATAGCAATGCAAGAACAGCCGAATAAATAAGACAAACTAGATTTTATAATTCTAATTTCTATTTCTGTGTTACTGCACCCTGAAATCTCCATGTTTGCTCTTTGTAAATTGTTCTATCATTTTTACCAATCTACATGACTTCACTTTCCATTCATAAACTTATCTAGAACTGAGCTTTTAAACAACATCTAACTGTAAGCAAAGAAGTTTGTTTGCAGGTTACAAAAATGAAGCAATATTAGCAAAATTCATATTTAGCATTTTCATTTTCTGAGCTGACAAATGGGCTCAAATACGTTTAAAAATATTATATATGCATCTATTTAAGAACAAGGGCATAAACAACTGCAAATAGTGATATTTTTAATCTGAAGCATCTCTGCATACCAACAGGAGGACTGATAATTATTACAAAAAAAAAAGAAAAGAGAATATCAACCTGACAAGGGACCAACCTATTATGCATCCCCAAGTTTCTTTTTCTCTGACTACATGGTAGTGATTAAATCATGAACTATACACTTATTCTTGAACCCAGAATAACAGGATAATACAAAGAGCAAGCATTTAGAGAAATATTCATTTTCTAAAAGAGTGTAAATAGTTTGGTTTAAGGTGGATTTTTCAGTGCAGGAGCTTGAGTAGGATTGGATAAGTTAAGTAGTTTAAGATCAGTGAAAACAGCAAGGTGAAAGTTTTGGGGCAAGAGGTTCAGACAGTCTTAGGGCATAAACCTCAGTGAATGTTGTCTACTGAAAAGCTGATCAGTTTTCAGGGAAGTTCCTAAATTGAACACTCAAGTTCTTTGGACAATAGTCTCCTGGATTATAGCAAATTCACGTAAATGTAGACAGTTGTGTTTGAGGGAAGATGATTTCTTTCTCACAGTGAAGAGAGTATCAGCCAGTTAAAATGCCAGCCCTTGGATCTTAGCTGCTCCACAACTAGCTGTGGGCTTTGGACACATCTATTAATTTCTCCATAAGTCAGTTTTCTTGTTTGTGCTTATCTTACATCAGAAGTTAGTCATGAGGATTAAACAGACAACACTAGAAACAATTGGAAGTGTTCCTAATACATAGTAAGTAGGTTATTACTATTTTCCTCACTCCCCTTACCATTCATTTGTATCATATACACAATCCCACACATATCTGGTTCTTTTTGGCAAGAGCTAAGGACTAAGGACTAAGGAAAAGTAAATGATGAAGTTGATTTAGAGGTTTATAGTATTGAAGCATTTACATCATTGACTATTTATGTGACATATATGTGCGTGTGTGTACATATCAATAAAGTTATTTTTCATGGCTCCGCTAACTCTATAGAAGTAAAATGGCACATAACAGATTGCCAACAAGAAGAAAACACTGGAAAGTATCTAAGTTTTTGCTTAGCACACCTGTCAGAAATTATCCCAGTCTCCTGATATTTTCATGAATACTAACTCATCTTGCTGACATGTTTCTGTTTTCCTATGAAAGATGTGGCAATTCACTGTCATTGTGATTATCAAAATAATCAAGGGTCAAGTTACAGTGGAACCAGAAAACAAGGTTCATAATATCCAGCTTGTTTATTCCTTTATTCTTCCAAGAAATATTTATTGAGTACCTATTAGGAATCAAGCAAGGTTTGTATGCTGGGGAGAAAAAATGGCCAGTGAAACAGACTATGTCCTTGTCTTGATGGAGTTTAGGTCTCATTGAAGAGGAAAATAGGAATCACATAATCACACAAATAAATACTTTTGTACTACGCAGGAAATAATAATCTTGGAGAACTTCCTGGAAGAAATGCCAGATTAGATTAGATTAAGATCTAAAAGATGGGAAGTTGTCTTCTAAATCAAAAAGGATGAGGATCCAGGAATGATTGTTCCAAGTGTAGAACTTAGAACCTGCTGTGGCACTTGCTATGTTGGGAAGAAACCTAATTCAGTAAATGGCCTGAAAAAAGGCCAGTGTGATCAGATTGCTGAAAGGCAGAGAAAGTGTTGAATGAAATCGAGGTTTGCACATCGCAGAGGTCAGATTACACAGAATTTGGAAGTCCACCTGGAATCTTGCAGGTCATATGAAGAATACTGACCTTTTTCTAAAAGTCACTCTGGGATTTTAAAAAGGTTTGGGAAAACAGGATGGAGAACAAGAACCCACATGATATACAAGGAAGGTAAGGGTAAACTTAGTGATGGTACCCTTTTGGGAAGTAATTAAAGTATATATCAAACTTCTTAAAGAGTAATTCTTCCTTCTCCTTTGACTTTCCCTGTTTATGTCTGCAGTTGGCTTACTGCTGCATTCACATTTATAAAATTGTGACTGTGTTTATGATACGAGCTTGGAGTTAAAGAACTGAGGATCAATGTGAAAATACCACATCAGGGTCCATTTACAGAAATGTAATAGTACTAGAATTTAATTCACTGTGAAAACTGTAAATAAAAATATACAGCAATAAGAAACAAGTAATTAGAGAAAGTTACAATCTTTTTTTTATTGGATATTTGATATACTTTGACTCATTTGTACTCTTAGTTTATTTTCAGTTGCTTGTAAAAAAGACACTGTTAACAACAATTGAAGCAGAACTCCAACTAACATAATTTGTTTTGAATTTGAAAAAGCCCTAGTAAAGAAAAAGGCCATTATTGAAGAATAAGTGGAGACAGCAATTTTCAGTTGTTCATAGGGCTGTCATGTGAAAGAGGCAATGGACTCATATGGTCAATTTCTAACATATAAATGTAGAGTGAGTAAGTTAAATATATAGATGAGCAAACTGAATTTGAAATGAGGCATGGTTTTAAATACTTAGTCCTATTTAACAATGAAGATTCCAGTCTCTAAAAATAGTCTAGCAGAAGCAACATTTTTATCTCAAATTTTAAAAGGAATTCCAAGTCAGGATTTTTAATTTTTCCTGAAGCAATTTTTCCCCCACTTATGTTGCTGCCTGTTCCTAAACAGGTCTCTTTTTCTCACATATTTTTCTAAAAACTTCTGCCTCTGAATTGTCTCCTCTTTGAGGTGGCAGCCTGTGATGATATAAAATTCTTTTGCTGTTTTGCAACAGAGGTCTCAGAGTGGGTATCTCAACCAACTTTCTTTTAGAAGAATTAAGGTGAATTACTGTGAATGTCAGAACAGAAATTTTTTTTTAAAACTTTATCAAATGATAATAAAGTACGATACAAAATTGAAAATAAACTAGCTGATTTATTAAAATTGACTACTGCTGGTTAAGATTGAGGGAAGTCAGAACATTATCAGCATTTACTTTTTTTTTTTTTTTTTCTTTTTGAGATGGAGTCTCACTCTGTTGCCCAAGCTGGAGTGCAGTGGCGTGATCTCAGCTCACTGCAACCTCCGCCTCCTGGGTTCAAGCCATTCTGCTGCCTCAGCCTCCCAAGTAGCTGGGACCACAGGCGCATGCCACCATGCCTGACTAATTTTTTGTAATTTTTGGTAGAGACGGGGTTTCACCGTGTCATCCAGGATGGTCTTGATCTCCTGACCTCGTGATCGTGATCCTCCCTCCTCTGCCTCCCAAAGTGCTGGCATTACAGGCGTGAGCCACCGCGTCCGGCCAGCATTCACTTTTACACAGTCCAGCTGTGTGCATTTTATTCACCTTGTTTGTCCATTCCCTCCCACTTAAAACAAGAGGTTAGAAGTAGGTGCAGCAGACATAGTACCAGGGACAATCGACCATAAATCCAGGAGTTCTAACAGTTAGCTTGGCAGTAGCTGAATTTGTCATAGACTTCAATAAGGTCAAACTACGAAGTTTGTTAACTCTCAGTTCAAAACCTGGCTCTGGACACGGTTTAGGGTAAGTATGAACAAGTTATGTCTCAGTTTTTTGATTAGTGAAAGTGAGCACAGTAACAGTACCCAATGCATGGAGATTTCGTGACGATTAAATAAAATAAGTTGTATTTAAGCATACCACCTGGTACATATGAACACAACACATTTTCTGTGTTAATATTATTTTAAAATAAAATATCTTATTCTGTTACTCCAGTTTAGAGAGTAGTTAAAATAATTTCCTTGCTTAGAGTATCATTTTACTTGAAATCCTAGTACACCTTTAAAGAGAAGAGCACTGGGTTAGAATTCCAGCAATAACCTGGCTTTCTTCTCCAAGTGGATAGGGCATCTCAAGGAAAGAGGTACAGGAAATTAATTAGTAGAGGGATGTCACAATTTAGATTGACATAAGTAATGTGTGACAAAGATACATCTAACCAGATATAGATGGCTTTCAGGCATGATTCTGTGAAAAAAAAGTTGTTCATTTGTTAGCTACAATTATCCTTTGGGTCGACTGAGTTTCAGGGAGATTTCTTTAATGATTCCTAAAAAAAAAAAAATAGACATATATGAAAGTGATTATTTTATTATTTCTGAACCAATGCATGTAATTTACTAGATGGTACAAAAATGCAATGATACATACGTACATGCACCTGTAACAGTGTGATATACCAATGTGTAGTTCTATTATTAGCTCCAACCCTTTGTCAACAGAGAGTAGCTAAAATGTTTACCCAGGATCTATTATAAGTGTCACAATTCTGACTCTATCCAGGCATTTATTCTATCATCATTCTTTTTTTCTGAAATATAAATCTACTTGTGTCTCATCCTGTCAACATCACATTAAAATCCTTGCTGAACCCAACACTTTTCTATTTCAGGGCTAAAACAACATCTGTTGGATAACTAGTTTTTAAAGCAAATCTCTTACAGTAGTCTAACTTTTAAGAAGGTATAACATTTCACTTGTATAGTTAACAAAACTGGGATTTTTACAGGTTAAACTATTACATAAGGTTGGTAGGCTTATAAATATCAAAGCTACCTTAAATTCAGTCATTGCATCAATCTCATCTCCTTGGCAAAATAACATAAAATCACTTTCTATGAGAAGCATTATTTACCCCTTTTCATCATCCCTATTATGATTGATTCAGTAACTTAAAAACATTTATTGAACATCTAATATATACTAGCTAATATTCTGGGTTCTGGAATACAGTGGTGGAAAACATAAGCAAGGTCCATATTGTTCTGAGATTTTAGCCTCTTGGATAAAGGTGATAAGAAAGTAGATTAAAAAGTAAAGACTTGAACTATACTTTAGACCAAGCAGAACTAACAGACATGTACAGAAACTCCACCCAACAGCAACAGAATACACATTGTTCCCAAGTGCATATGGAATATTCTCTAGGGTATATCATATGTAGACCACAAAAAATTAATAAGTTTAAGATTGAAATCAAATCAAGTATATTTTATGACCACTATGGTATGACATTAGAACTCAGTAACAGGAAGAATCATGAAAAATTAACAAATATGTGGAAATTAAAGTATATGCTTCTGATTAACTATGGAGTCAAAGAAGAAATTAAAAGAGAAAGGAAAATGTCATGAGAAAAATATAAAACAAAAATTCAACAAATCAAAATTTATGGATGTAGCAAAAACAATTACAAGTGGGAAGTTTATAAAAAAAATGATTGCTTAAATCAATAAATAAGAAAAAGTCCCCAGTAAACAATCTAATGTTACAACTCAAGAAACTAGAAAAAAAGGAACCAACTTAGCTCATAGAGGAAAGAACGAAGTAATAAAGATCAGAGCAAAATTAAAGGAAATTTAGACCAAAACACAATTTAAAAGTCAGCAAAACTATGAGTTGTTTTTTTTAAGAGACAAACAAAATTGACAAACCCTTAGCTAGACTAAGAGAAAGAGAGTGAAGACTCAGATAAATAAAGTACAAAATGAAAGAGAAGACATTACAACTGATAACACAAAATAAAAAGAATCATAAGAGAGTACTAAAAAAGGTATATGCCAAAAATTGAACAAGCTAAAAAAAGAATACATTTCTAAAAACAAATAACCCACCAGCACTGAATCATGAAGAAACAGGAAACCTGAACAGACCAGTAACAAGGAAGCTATTGAATAAGTAATAAAAAGTCTCACATCAAAGAAAAGCCCAGGAACAGATGGCTTCATAGCTGAATTTTATTAAACACTTAACAAAAAACCAGTACCAGTCCTTCTCAAACTCTTTCAAAAAATTGAAGATGGGGGAATACTTCCAAACTTATGTTATGAGACGAGCATCACCCCAAAAAACTAAAAACAGAATTGCCATACAATACAGTTGATATCGTTTGGATCTGTGTCCTCACAAAATCTCATGTTGAATTGTACTCCCCAGGGTTGGAGGTGGGTCCTGGTGGGAGGTGATGTGATTATCAGGGTGGATTTCTCATAAATGGTCTAGCACCATCCCCATTGGTGCTGTTCTCGTGATAGGGAGTGATTCTCAGGAGATCTGGTTGTTTAAAAGTGGGTTGCATCTCAGTCTCCTCCTTGCTCATGCTCAGGCATATAACATACCTGCTCCCCCTTTGACTTCCACCGTGATTGTAAGTTTCCTAAGGCCTTCCAAGGAGCTGAGCAGATGCTAGTGTGTCTGGAATTTATTCCTTCTGGTGGGTTCTTGGTCTCGCTGACTTCAAGAATGAAGCTGTGGACCCTGGCGATGAGTGTTGCAGTTCTCAAAGATGGTGAGTCCGGAGTTTGTTCCTTCAGATGTTCAGATGTGTCTGGAGTTTCTTCCTTCTGGTGGGTTCATGGTCTTGCTGACTTCAGGAGTGAAGCCACAGACCTTGGCGGTGAGTGTTACAGCTCATAAAGGCAGTGCGAACCCAAAGAGTGAGCAGGAGCAAGATTTATTGTGAAGAGCGAAAAAACAAAGCTTCCACAGTGTGGAAGGTGACCCGAGCAGATTGCTGCTGCTGGCTCCCCTGGCCAGCGTTTATTCTGTTATTTGGCTCCATCCACGTCCTGCTGATGAATCCATTTTACAGAGTGCTGATTGGTCCATTTTTACAGAGTGCTGATTGGTGCATTTACAATCCTTCAGCTAGACAGAAAGTTCTCCAACTCCTTACCCGACCCAGAAGCCCAGCCAGATTCACCTGTCACTAGCATCATGCTTCCTATACAGCCTGCAGAACTGTGAGCCAGGTAAACCTCTTTTCTTTATAAATTACTCAATGTCAGGTATTTCTCCATAGGGATGCGAGAACAAACTAATACACTAGCAATCTCACTTTTGGGTATGCATTCAAAGGAATTGACATCTGTATGTCAAATGGATGTCTTTACTTCCATGTTCATTGTAGTATTATTCAGATTAGCCAAGATGAGGAAATAAGTGCCCATTAATGAATGAATTAATTTAAAAATTGAATATATATGTATCTGTATCTATCTCTCTATATATATAGAGAGAGAGCTATATATAGACATATTTATATATCGCTATATATAGAGATATATATATCTCTATATTTCTCTACATATATACCTATATATATATAGAGAGAGAGAGAGAGAGGGACAGATACATAGATACGAAGAGATATATATAGGGAGAGATGTATAGATATATATAGAGAGATCTAGAGAGGTATATAGATATCTATATAGAGATATAAAGAGATATATATAGATATATATAGATATAGAGATATAGAGATGTATGTATAGATAGATATAGAGAGATATATAGATATTTAGAGAGATACATATAGATATATATAGACAGATATATCTATGTAGAGATACATAGATATATAGAGATATATCTATATAGAGAGATAATGTATAGATATATATCTATAGAGCTAGAGATATATAGATATCTATATATCTCTTTATATGTAAAGATATATACATCTGTCTATATATCCCTTTCCACATATCTCTCTATATAGATATCTCTCTATATATCTATAATTATCTTTCTATATATAGATATATATATTTATATATAAAGAAAATATATATAGAGAGGGAGCTATGCATAGTTATATTTATATATAATATATAAGAAAAAATGTATAGAGATATATTTATATTTGTATATTGTATATATAATATATAGATACATATTTTTATATATAAAGAAAAATATATATGTAGAGAGAGATAGATATATATATATCTCTCCAGTGGAGTATTATTCGGTCTTAACAGTCATGAAATTCTATAATTTGTGACAATGTGGATGCATCTAGAGGACATTATGTTAAGTAAAATAAACTTAGAACAGAAAGACAAATTCCACATGATCTCATTTATGTGAGGAATCTAAAAAACTCAAACTTGTAGAATTAGAAAGTAGAATTAGAAAGTAGAATGATGGTTATTAGAGGCTGGGGGCAGGTAAATGGAAAAAGGGGAGACATTGGGTCAAAGGGCACAAAGTTTCTATCAGACAGGAAGAATAAATGTTGGTATCTATTGTACTACATGATGACTACAGTTAATAATAATGTATTGTGTATTTCAGAATGGCTAACAGAGGAGATTTTAAATGTTCTCACTGCAAAGAAGTGATGCACAATGAGGTGACATTATGTTAATTAACCTGATTTGATTATTCTACAATGTATGCATGTAACAAAATAGCACATTGAACCTCATAAACATATATACATTTATATGATAATAAAAAATAGATAAAATGTGAAATAAACAAATAAAATTAATCCTTTTTAAAAAAAAAAAAAAGAAAGAAAGAAAAAACGAAAATGACCAGAAATGGAGGAACATTTTAAATAATATATTAATATCTGGTATATAATTCAATGTCTTTCTGAAAATATACTTTGAACAGACAGTTAAGTGTTTAGAAGAAAGCAACTAACCATGTAAATATTGAAGGAAAAATGTTCCAGGCAGAGGGAATAACAAGTACGATATCTGAGATGAAAAAAAAAAAAAAACAAAACTTGTAATGTTTGAGTAATGACACAAATTTCAGTTTGTATCTTAAATGAGAGGCAGAGGAACAGGAGGTAATACCTGAAAGATGGTGGGTTCAGAGTTGAGGTCTTATAGAGTCTTGTTGACCATTGTGTAAAGTATAAATTTCATTCTAAATGTAACTGGAAACTATTAGACAGTTTTAAACAGAAAAATCTGATGATTCTTCTCCTTTCATGTTCTAGCCACTTTTTGGAGAGTAAAAAAACATTGGGATGAGTTAGGTGGCTTTTTCAAAAATCTGGGAAATAATAATAGCTTGAATCAGGGTGGTATTGGAAGAAGTATGAGATTTCTCTGTAAATCAAATAGTTTTACTGTCAAGGCAGAGTTTGGGACTTGCTGAAGACGTGTGGGTGGTAAGGAAAAAAGGTCTTATAAATAACTTTTTGATGAACGGGGAGCATACACACACACATACTCTTGCACACACATACAAAATTTCTGATTTGAATATTGCCTTTCTTAGTCCTTCCTTGGTGTAAAAATAAAAATTTGATTACTCTGTGAAAATTTTCTGAAGAGAATTCCATAGGAGAAGGAACACCTCCAAAGAGAGTCCTCTGAGACTTAAAACAAAATATGGAAATAAAAATTACAATCAAATCAGCTACAGAAGTGTGTTTACAATTTTTTATACTTTTCTTGCAGCATTTTAATAGCATTTAATATGTTGCTTTGCAATATGAGTTTTATAAAATGAATATTATAAGTAATATCAACTATGCATAATTAAAATCTCAGAAAATGTTAAATATATAGGACACATTAATGTTCAGGAAGCCCTCTTTGGGAAAAGCTCCAACAAAATTATAATGTATCACACTGTAATGTTTCAAATTTTTAAATCTGAAATAAAATATACATAAACTACAGTTTCAATATGTAATGTGACAATTAGGAATAAGCATAGTGGTAATATCATAACACCTTTTCAGAAAACATGAATATTTCTTTATGTATACAGGTTGAGCACTCTAATACTGATTTCATTCCTGACGGTGATATTAATAAGTAAACGCATGATTGCTCTTTGTAAACTCCAATGCAAGTTAAGTGATCCATTTAATGTAATAGATTTTGTAGAATTATCTGTTTGGACGACAAATGTTAAATAAGCATTACTTAATGTTAGATTCCCTAAGGATAGTCAAAATAAAGAAGATAGAATATTCCTCTTTCCTTAACAATTTCAATGACGTTAACATCCAACCAGTGGGTTAATATCTATTAAGTGGGTTTCAGCATCTGTCCCTTCTTGAAGGATCCCATAAAATGCTGCTAGAGTAATTTTATAAACATAAAATTAAAAATAAAATTACAAAAAAACCCACAAAACTTGCCTCTTTTTGTTGTTTAATAGAAGTTTTATCTTGCTATATAATAAAGGACATTAATAATTTTATGTGAACTCTGGCTTTTAGATGCAACTATGACACAGCAGGGGCAGAAATGACTCAGAATCATTAGTTAACTATAAAGATGTATCATGTGACCCCAGTTGAAAAATCAGTAGCAGGTGGAGCACAGGGGGTATGATTTATTTAAATTTAGGGGAAAAATCTACAACTAGAAGGTAATAGTTCAGAAAAGAAGACATTATTCTGAGAAACCAAAAGAAAATAGCATATGTTCAGATAACCAGTTTGCTATTGCCCATTTATGGAGATGTAAAGAAGAGGGCAGCTGTTAACAGTTTATAGTTATTGTTTGCTTAGTTGTGAAGCTTTGGTCATTCTGTCTTAAGATAACCTGTAGATACTATTTTGGAGGGATTTTTCCCCTTAAAAATAATTTAAAAGGTACACCTTACACACGTTTGTGTTCTCAGGCTAAATCAATACATATGTTGTTAACAATCCTGAAGAAAATATGTATATATGCCACAATGTTGGATGAAGCCATGTCATTTGGATACATCTATGTTAAAAATGATCTGTTTTTTGCCATAGAATAAAATAATTAGTGGAAAAGTAAAGGTCAAGATATTTTCTTAAATTATGTATTTTATTTTGAATTAATTGTAGATTCTTATGCAGTTATGAAAAAATAATACAGAAAGACCACGCATACTTTTTAATCAGCTTTCTTAAAAGGTAACATCTTGGTGACTATAGCATAATATCTCATCCAGTATATTGACATTGATACAAACAACATACAGAACAGTTTTGTCACCAAAAGGATCTCTTTGATAGCTGCTTCTACCTCCTTCCCCTCTCATCAGTGTCCTAACCACTGGCAACCACTAGTCTGGTCTCTATTTTTAAATGTTGTTATACTAATAATGTTACATAAATGGAATATATATACAGTATACAGCCTTTTGAGATTGGCTTTTTTCACTCATCACAATAGCCTAGAAATTCATCCAAACTGTTTTATGTGTGAATAGTTCATTTTTTTTTTATTGCTGAGTAATATTCCATGGTATGGATATGTCACAGTTTGTTAACCATTCACTTGTCAAAGAAAATCCAGGCTGTTTCTAGTTTAGAGCACTTATAAATAAAACTCCTTAGCATTCATGGACGAATTTTTCTGTGAAAATAAGTTTTCATGTTTTTAGGAACCAATCTCAAGTGTACACGCAAGTTGCATGGTAGCTGCTTGTTTAGTTTTATAAGAAAGTGTCAAATTGTTTTCCAAAGTAGCTGTATCATTCTTTATTTCCATCAGCAATGTGTGAGTGAGCCATTTTGTCTGTACCATTGACAGAATTTGGAATTATCACTTTTTTGTTTTTGAGGCGGAGTCTCGCTCTGTTGCCCAGGCTGGAGTGTAGTGGCACAATCTCAGCTCACTGAAACCTCTGTCTTCCGGATTCCAGAAATTCTCCTCTCTCAGCCTCCCGAGTAGCTGGGATTATAGGCGTGCACCATTCTCCTCTCTCAGCCTCCCGAGTAGCTGGGATTATAGGCTAATTTTTGTGTTTTTAGTAGAGGCGGGGTTTCATCATGTTGGCCAGGCTGGTCTTGAACTCCTGACCTTGTAATCCACCTGTGTCTGCCTCCCAAAGTGCTAAGATTACAGGCGTGAGCTGTGCCTGGCCACTATTTTTTATTTAAATCATTCTGATAATTGTATAGTTATATTTCGTGGTGGCTTTCATTTGCATTTGACTGATGATATTGAAGATTGTTTCATGTGTTTGTTTGCTATCTGTACTTGTTAGGGTTTTCCAGAGGGAAGAAAAACAGTCGGATGCAAGTAGATATCTAAGAAGATACTTATTATGGGAAGTGACACATATGAGAATTGAGAAGTCCCAGGATATGCCATTGGCAAGCTGGAGAAGCAGGGAAGCCAGTGGCATAATTCCACCTGAGTCTGAAGGCATGAGAAATTTGGAGGAAGGGGATGCTGGTCTAAAACCTGGAGACAGAAGGCCTGAGAAGCACATGCATCGGTGTCTGAATGCAGAAGATCGATGTCTGAGCTCAAGAAGAGAGAAAGATAATTCATCCTTCCTCTGCTTTTTTGTTCTATTCCGACCCTCAGTGGACTGGATGATGGCTGTTCACGTTGGTGAGGGCAGATCTTCTTTACTCAGTCTACAGATTTAAATGGTATTTCTTTCTGGAAACATCCTCAGAGACATACCTAGTTGTGATACAGGATGGGGGCAGGGAAATGCTAGGTAGAGAAAGTCAGGTTCCGTGGCGAGGGCTCCACCCTCAGGACTGGGCCCATGGACCTAGGTGAGGATAGGCACTCCTGTTTTCATGCCCAACTGTTGTAACATCTAAGACCACCCTGGCCTGCAACGCCCGCATCCTGTGACTAAAAACCCCGAGACCCTAGCGGGCACAGACACAAGCGGCTGGATGTCGAGAACACACCAGCAGAAGAATACAGCAGCAGCAGAACACATCAGCAGGCCATCTATGGCGGGACAACGCGCAGCTCGTCCAAGGGCTGTCGGAGGCGAGCCTGGCCGCTGGGCGGCCCAACCCCAGGAGAAGACCACCTTCTCACTCCATCACCCTTCTGGCCTCCCCTTCCACCTCTCCGAGAACTACCACCACTCAATTAAATACCTTGCACCCATCCTCCAAGCCTACATGCGATACGACTTTTTCCAGTAGGCTAAGGCAAGAACCTCGGGATACAGAAAGCCCTCTGTCCTTACGATAAAGGCAGAGGATCTAATTGAGCTGATTAACACAAGCTGCCTGCGGACTGTTAAACTGAAAGACACACACTGTAACACATGTCCACTGGAGCTTCAGGAGCTGTAAACACTCAACTCTAGACGCTGCCGTGGGGTGGGGCCAGAGCCCACGCTCCCCACGACCTGCCCGTCTGCATGCTCCCCTAGCGGTTTGAGCTGCTGCAGCAGAGCACCGAAGAAGCAAACCACACCCCACCACAAGCCCTGCGAGGGGGATAAGGGAACTTTTCCTGTTTCAACTGGGACTTCGCCCAGGATTCCGGAAGGTGAGTGCAAATGTGAAACTGTTGGGTTGCCTCTTTTCCAAAACCCTGCCACCTGTCTCTCGTTCCTCCAGGTAAGAGGCTCGATTTCCCCTGACGGAGTTTTGAAAACTACGCCCAAATTGGTGAAAATCCCTAGACTTCGTCTCTTTTACTCTCACAGTTTGAAATGGTTCTTATCTCTTCCTTTATAATGTTGAGTTTTGCTACAGTTTTGAAAACCGCTGTAGCTACTTCAATTGTAGCCAATGAGGAACTATATGGGATATATTTATTACCTCATAATATAAAAAGACTGATAGAAAAGTGATAAAAGCATAACAAAGCAGTTAAGGACAAAAATCTTCCTTTTTTCTCAAGAATAGAAATTCTTGAGAAATTGTAAATAAACAGAAAATAGATTTAAAAAGGAAAATATGCTACTAAAAATGCAAAAAAGAAATTAGGCGGGTGTGGTGGCAGGCAGCTGTAATCCCAGCTACTGGGGAGGCTGAGGCAGGAGAATTGCTTGAACCTGGGAGACGTTTCAGTGAGCCAAGATCACATCACTGCACTCCAGCCTGGGCAACAGAGCGAGACTCTATCCCCCCGCAAAAAAAAAAAAAAAAAAAAAAGAAAGAAAGAAAACTCAGGTCCCCTATATTAACCTAAAATACAATGTGTATCTAAATGAAATCTTCAGGTGATTCACACACATTAATGTGAATGTTATAAAATTTTTAAAAAATTATTTACCAATGACAGAACAATTATAGTGACATATTCAACTGCTCTGATATCCACGTATTAAGATAATTTTTAAATAATAAAAAATGAACCTTTGTGGAATGAATGAATGAACAGATAAGAAGGCTGGTTACAGAGAAAATAGAGTAGGGAAGCAATGATTTCCCTGTTTACTCAGCAGGTTTACTCACCCCTGACCCCGCTCTCCATAGTTAGTCTCCAGTCAGACTCTCTGCTCCATTTCCCTTGTAACATAAATTACAAGTCCTTCTACTTTCTCTAATCAAAACCTATCTGTGCACCTGAGTCCTGATGCTTTGGCAGGAGAAAACCCCATTTTATCTGTCTTTATTAGGATTTAGCAGAGGAGGGTATGCTAGGCACTGCTTTGTGGTTCCCTTGATCATTCCTAATTGAAAGTGAAACTTTGCATATATTGAGAGTGACTTCAGATGGAAATGGGAGAACTATTCTGGACAGCAGGAATCGGGAGGCCAAGTTGCTTTGGGTAATTTCTTCACCATGATTATGCAGAACTAGACCATGTTACAGCTTTCTGTAACCTTGCAAGTTGTTATCTGCCAAAGGGGGAAGAGAGGGAGATAGCCCTTGATAATCCATACTCATTTTGTCACAGATGATTTTGAATTCATCAGCCATATGGAGAAGTTATATAAATTTTGACACAAGGGAATATGGAGCAATACCCTCTGGAACAGATGTCATAGTGAATGTCAGAAGATGTCAAGAGCCCTTGAGGGTTGTAGAATTTGTAACGGAAATTAGGTGCTTCTGTGTTAAATGATATACCACTTTGAGATAAGTATAGTTTTCTAAACTATATAATTCTTTGACTCTTCTGTGGTACAGCAGTGCTAACAGTTCATAGTAATGGTAAGGGGATCTGAGGTGCTGGTAGTAGAATATTGTGGTAAATTGAATTGCTCAAGTATTCAGCCCCAAAGGTCCTTTGGTCATTGAGATAGATCATTATGATGAGTTCTACATCACCCGAAAGTGAGGATACTAAAGCCATGTTGAGGTAGCACAATTTATCTCAATAACTTTTAAATCCTTTAATAGGTCTGCTCTAAATATACCAGTTTTATTTTTTAAAGACCAATTATACTAAATTTAATTGTTCACATAATAGTAGACTCTGGACAAAGTGAAGACAATTAGGACAATGACAACCCATTTAAACTCCTTCACAAACATTGATTTCTAGTGGTTTGACACATCAAAATGCCAACTTATCTGAAGATGAAAAGGCAGGAAATATATTTGGATTTATGCCTACCAATGTAAAAAAATGTTGATGTGACAATTTACTTAATTCTCACAGTAATTCACAAAACACGAATTCAAACTTTTTTGGTGCGATTTTCTGGAATCTGGATTTGGGGGTTGTGATAATTGAGAAGCATTGTTTTTTAAAAAAGTTCAGTGCTCAGAAACAAATCTTTTCTTATTTTAATGCATCAAGATAAAAAAATTCATTTAAAAAAGCCAATCATTGCTCTAAGCAGAAAAATAAAACAGAATTTTACCACACTTTTATAATAACAACCAGCTAATGTTTTATGCATGTGAAATGTAAAAAATGTATAAATATGCACAATATCTCTTAGAAAAATAAGGCCTTAGAGAAAATGATATTGAAAGTATTTACTTGATAAATATTATATATGAAACCTATGTTAAAAAATTAAACCACTTTCAATGACGTTCTATGGTGAAATTACATCTGGAAACTGAACTTGAAAGGTAAATAGATCGATTTAGTTACTTCTCTCTTAAATCAAACGTAAGGCCATTCTCTTTGAAAGGGCTCTCTTTTCCAGCCACTCTCCTCTTATTAATGCTTTTTGTAGGCATATTACACAGATGCAGCCTGACGTGTCTGCACATTATTATCTGGCTCTCTAATCACTGGTAACACTAGGAAAATTTTATAGTTGGCACAATAGACAGTTTTTTTACATGAATTGTTTCTCTATTCTATTTCAGTTATTAAGAGACAGATAAACCATTCTCCTTGGTGTCAATCTCAATAACCAGTTAAGAAATAGCTCTGCATTGGAAGAGCTTGCAAAATTTCCACTAAGTAGTGCATTCTTTAACTGCATTGAGTTAATTTGAGTAGACCAGATATACTCCTGAAAGTTCACCTTTAGTATAAGAAAGTATAGTGTTCTGAACTATATAAATATTTGACTTTTCTAAACTACACCAATGCTAAATGTTCATGGTAATAGGAGAGGGATCTGGGGTAGTGGTAGTAGAATATTGTGACAAATTGAAGCGCGGAAGCACATTGGCCCCGAAGGCCCTTTGGCTTTTAACATAAATGGTAATAAATAAATAAATTACTTCATATACATGTTCTAAAGTTGATCAATGCAGGATAAAAAAGTTGATTTGACAAGATTCACAGCATTTGGATAGACTGCCACAGGTCAAACTGGAAACACAAGCGGAATAGAGTAGATGCAATGCAGCTGAGTCAGCCGAACATTTAGGCCAATAACTATTTCAACACATTTTAAGCAAACAACTTCTATGACTTGGTAGCTCTAGTTCATCATTCTACGTGCACCGAAGATTTAAATTTCAAAATGTAAAAAAAATGAAGTACCCTCAGGAGAGGAAAATAGGTTGTAGAAAGTGTTTTATAAATATATATTTTATATGCCTGCATAAATGCAGATATTATTCTGTACGAAAGATGTCCATTAGTGTAGTTCAAGAGGTCTTTATATTAAAGAACAAATTCATTCTATTATAAACACTAGAGGTCATTTCATCTGTACAAGAAACAAATATGCATGTATTTATGTAGCAGTGTCACTTTTATGAACAAAAACACAGCTATTATCACTAGGTTAAAAATAGGTTTTACTGGTCAGAGATGTTATTAGAATTTATTTTGCAAAATGAAAAATACACAACTACGTTTTATATTCACAAGAAAAATGTTGTTCAGCATGCGAATGTGAATAGAGTTTAAATTCTAGAGTAAGGAAAAATATCAAAACTTTATAAATTTTCTGGGATGTAATTTAATTACTGTGTCACTTTAGAAAAGCAGATTCAGGCCAGGCGCGGTGGCTCACGCCTGTAATACCAGCACTTTGGGAGGCCCAGGCAGGCGGATCACGAGGTCAGAAGATTGAGACCATCTTGGCTAACATGGTGAAACCCCGTCTCCACTTAAAATACAAAAAAAAAATAAAAATAAAAATAAAAATAAAAAGCCAGGCGTGGTGGCGGGCGCCAGTAGTCCCAGCTACCCAGCTACTCAAGAGGCTGAGGCAGGAGAATGGCTTGAACCCAGGAAGCGGAGCTTGAAGTGAGCCAAGATTGCGCGGCTGCACTCCAGCCTGGGCGATCCAGCGAGACTTCTCAAAAAAAAAAAAGAAAAAAAAAGAAGAAAAACAGATTTGCAGAACAAACAGTTACAACGTATTCTCATAATACATCAACTCATATATTTACCATTTTTCTTCTTTTGTTTCCACTTGGAGGTTTCTTCAACTGAAAGAGCTGCCCTCCTGTTCCAAAACCTGCAGAGACAGGATTAGACATACTGTATGTCCAACCAACAGGTACTGTGATGCCAGAACTGCTGAAGTTAAGTGCAGATGTTATTTGAGCTGCCAAGCTTGCACTAAGATTTCTGAAGGTTTATTTATTTTTCCAAATCCAAATGTGGACTTGCTGGTACTTTTTCTGCCAATAACTGAGTGGAATGTGTACCAAACTAAGCCCTAGAAACAGCTGAAACCCTGCTACCAGCTGAGGCTGCTAAGTGTTGGGGTGAAGGCGGCTTCATTTGCATGTTGCTGAAAAGGGTTGGTCTGGTCATAACTGCATGCATTCTGCCACCTCTTGGCTTCTGTTTTCTGGCTTCAAACACATTTATAGCATTTCCCAACATTTTTCTGTGCTGAAGACATTGTTCTTTGAATACCTTTACCTGTTTAATAATGGACCAAGGTCGCACAGCCAAAGCTACAAATGTTCATATATTTTCTGTGCAGCTCTTGATAAATCTTGCAGGGTTATACGAGAACTAATTGCTTGAGTGGCAAGAAGGTTCTTGCGCTAGTTATTCGATCTGTTGTCTGTTCTTTTGAAGCTACCCCTGAAACTTCTGAGCCATGATTGTGAAATAGTCTGCAGAAGTTGTATCTTCATTTTGAAGTCCTGGTAGCAGTTTCCAGGTTCTGAGAGCTATGTCTGCTTCATTTAACTCCTGAGCAATTTCTATTTTCAAATTGTTGATATTGAGGAATTTTTCTTTCATCCACTGGCGGTCAATGGCAGAAGCTGCTCTGCTACCTTAATATCTTCTTACACTTTTATCATTGCTTTAATATTTTCCTTTTTATTTATATTTTCTGTTTATTTACAATTTCTCAAGAATTTTTATATCCTGACATGTGGAAGATTTTTGTCCTTAAGTGGTTTATTATCCTTTTATCACTTTTCTATCAGTCTTTTATATTATGAGGTAATAAATATACCCCACTTAGTTCCTCATTGGCTACAGCTGAAGTAGCTACAGCAGTTTTCAAAGTCATACCTATAACCTGCCCATGTCTTGATATTGCGTCTGTACTTTGGAAGAGCAAACTGACCAAGCCAGCAATGACTTTTCTTAGAGAGACATTTGCTGATGTGTTTGTAGTTGTTATTGTTCTACACAAATTATTTGGAGTAAATCCCATGGGAGCTGCTAGAGTTGATGTTGAAACAGGAAAGGTTCCCTTGTCCCACCACCTTATGATGGGGGTGTGGCTGATTCTTCAGTGCCTCCCTGCTCAAATCTCAAGGGAAGCAAACAGACAGGCAGGTTGTGGGGCTCTGACCCCACGGCAGTGTCTAGGGGTGAATGTTTACAGCTGAAGCCCCAGTGGGCATGTGTTACAGGGCGCTCTTTTAGGTCTATAGGTGGCTTGTGTTAAGCAGATCAATCAGACCCTCTAACTCGTCACAAGGACAGAAAGACTTTATCTCAGGGTTTCTTGCTTGGTGTATGGGGAGAATCCGATCACATGTGGGCTTGGAGAATGAGTGCAAGGTTTTATTGAATGGAAGTAGCTCTCAGAAGATGGGGAAGCCAGAAAGGAGATGGTTTTCCCCTGGAGTCAGGCCACCCCATGCTTGGCAGCCCCAGCTCTCCTCCGACTGCCCTGGAAAAGTCCACCTCATCCCACCGGTGGATGGCCTGCCAGCATGCCTGTACCTGTAGGTGTGCTCTTCTGCCAGCGTGCTCCTCTGGATGACCAGCTGCTTGTGTGTCAGCCAGCGAGGGTCTCGGGTTTTTATAGGCCCAGGATTGGGGCCTGGTGGGCTAAAGTGTTCTTAGGAAATGCAACAAAAATGCCTGTCCTCACCTTCAGTGGGGATGAAACCCTAGTAAGGGACCACACCCTCCCTTACCAAGCACTTGCCTTCCCCCTTCTTTATCATTTAAGGGGACCACACTCTTCCCATCCCAGCACTCCCGTATCAATGTCAGAGTGGATGAAACAAGACCACCAGCTAAGTAGAAGTAAGAGTTAAAGCAAATGGTGCAGCATTTGCTATAGGCCTATTGAATCCTGAACTGGTACCTGTTAACAGCTGTAGTCACTGTGGCTGGCATTCCCAGAGTTAATCCAGCAGTTACAGTTATCACCATCTTGTATTTGTTCCTTCTAAAGTGAAACCAGTAGCAGGCTTATATACAACATGTCCCGTTCAAAAACCTCTGAAAGAGCAAATGCAGATGCTGAAATTGCAACTGTAGAATTTCATCATAAGCCCCTTTGAGGAGACTCAAATAGAGCAAAAGCAGAGCTTGGCTCTTAGGAGTCTATTCAATATAGACTCTTTGAATGATTATACCTTGGAGAAGAGGTATTGGCAACCACCTCTGTCCTAGTTGTGCCCATCACGTGAATGACTACGATAGTGGAGCCTATGTCTGGGTCCTGACTGAGCTGACTGTGGACTTGGCTGGATTCTGGGCCTGATGCTACTAGTCAGCTGCAAGAGGATTGAGATGTTTGAACACCTCGAAGCTCAAACATCACCTATTTCTAGACCCAGCCTATCAGGATCTTCTCACCCCAGCACAATCTGGAGCACATCTTAATTTTATTTTGTATCATACTTTACAGGTAAAAATTTAATTTAACACAGATATTATCTAAACTTTAGTATTTTTGTATATCCAATTGTGAGTTACCATTAGACATACATAATGTCTTCATTTTGTTGAAGCCATATAGAGCTCTCTTTTTTAGTTGACAATATATTTTATTTTATCACATAATGTTTAGCAAAAAGTTTTCTTACTGGTTGGTAATTTTCTTCCTTTTTTTCCTCCATACTTACATTTTGATGTGAGAAAGCATTTTATTTGATGTTTCAGTCTTTATAGAAGTATGCTAACAGTCTTAAAGTTCATTTTAGTCATAGTTTACTATAAATATCACTGTTGTTTCTTGTGTTCTTATATTTTTGTCTCTATTCTCTGTTATAATGTATTTTAACAAGTGGGTCTAGCACTTGCTAATGCAGATTAATATGCAAATATCATTTCCTATTATTAGTCTCTTTGTTTATATAATTACATACATTTTTAAGTAATTAGAGCAGAGCTAACATTGTTCATCTGTAAAACATCATCAGTGAGCTAGTTTTTCCAGTAAACAATTGAAGTTGGACTTGATAGACTGATAACCGCAGTAAGCATTTTAATATTTTTGGGACTTAATTTCCAAACAAAGGCTTTTCAGACAATACTCTATGTTTGTGTGCATATCAATAGCTTTACATATTTATTGGAAAAAAATCTGTTTTTTTAATGAGTTTGGATGCTTGAAGCTTTAGCTTTGGATGTCAAGTACTAGTTTTATGCTCTCATAAATAGTTTTCTCTATAAATAGTTTTCCTGAACCTCAGTTTTATTCTCAGCAAAAATAGTAACCGTAATATTCATCAGAAAGGAGTATTAAAATATTAAATTAGATAATATTTATAAAACATCCAGCAAAGGGTTTGACATTCAAGGTGACTTATGTAAATTTGTGATCCCTCAGTTCCCACTTTTTATGTAAACTGAATCTCTCTTAAATTATACATTTGATTTTCTTTGTTGTGAAATATAAGGCTATACTAATACTATTCTCAGATTAGTAGAGTAAATTTTTTTTAGTAACCTTTTTTTTAAATTTCTACAATGGGATACATTTCACTCTTTGCTATTTTTCCTTTCCCAACAAAAATGGATTATATGAACTGCTATTTTAATGTTTCTTAGCTATATAATAGGTATTCCTTTTAATAGAACACAGTAAATATAAAGAGTTCACCTTAAATTACAGTTTCTTCGTTTTCAAGAAATTCTTTCCATCTGGAACACATTGTATTTTCTTCACTAAATGTTAGTAAAGATTAATGAAATTAGCATTTATCTAATAAAAGTGATCTTAGTTGCAAAGCACTAATAACAAAAATAAGAATAAGTTCAGTTGGCTTGAAGAATAGTTTGATTCAATTTAAGAACATCTATTGGCTGGGTGTGGTGGTGCACACCTGTAATCCCAGCACTTTGGGAGGCTGAGGTGGGTGAATCACAAGGTCAAGAGATCCAGACTAGCCTGGCTAACATGGTGAAACACTGTCTCTACTAAAAATACAAAAATTAGCCAGGCATGGTGGCGCCCACCTGTAATCTCAGCTACTTGGGAGGCTGAGGCAGGAGAATCACTGGAACCCAGGAGGTGGAGGTTGCAGTGAGCCGAGATCATGCCACTGCACTCCAGCCTGGGTGACCGAATGAGACTGTCTCAAATAGTAAATAAATACATAAACAAACAAACATTTATTGAGCATCTAATATGTATACCTGCCCTGCACCAGGTTCTAGAGACATCAATAGAGAAAACAAAATCTATCTTGTGAAGCTTCCAAACTATTTGTGGTGGGTGGAATAGAAAATCAACAAATAAACAATGTATCAAGTCATAACAAGAGCTTTGAAGCAAAATAAAGTTGGACAATGAAAGAAAATATATCTAATGTGAGTGGGGACAGGGTGTTGATTATATATGGAAGCTAACTCCTCTCTATAAGGAGAGTGAATGAAGTGAGACAGTAAGACATGACAGTATTTTCTGAAACTTATTCGGTCAATGGAAGCAGCAAGTACAGAGGCCCTAAAATGAAAAGTGTTTCTGTGTGTGTGTTAGAGAAACAGAGAAGAAAGAGCAATGGCAGGGGAAACATGGTGTCTCAGTCTGTTTTATGCTGCTATAACAGAATACTATGGAATGATTAATTTTTAAAGAAACTTATTTCACCCATGGTTCTGGAGGCTGTATAATCCAAGAATGATGGACCACATATGGCAAGGGCCTTCTTGCTGTGTCATCCAATGATGACATTGTCATCCAATGGTGAAAGGCAGAAGGGCAAAAGAGCATGCATGCGTAGAGGAAGAATAGGGGGGCTAAACTCCTTCTTTTATTAGAAATATACTTCTGTGATAATGGCATTTATCCATTCACCTCTAAAAAGTCCTACCTCCCAACATTGTTTTATTGGGAATTAAACTTCTAATACATGAACTTTGAGAAACACATTCAGTCCATAGCATTCTGCCCAGATCCCCAAAATTTTTGTCTTTCTCACTTGCAAAATACATTAATTATTCCCAATAAACCCAAAGTTTTAGTTCTAGCACCAACTCAAAATTTCAAAGTCTAAAGTCTCATCTAAACTAGATGAAGGTGAGACTCAAGACATGATTTTCCCTGAGACAAATTATCCCCAACCAAGAGCCTGTGAAATCATAAAAAATGATTGACTTTCAAAATATAGTGATGAAGTAATAGGACCCAACTAAGTCCAAAATCCAACAGGAAAGATAATATTAAATCTTAAAGCTGAAAAAGAATCTTCTTTGAGATTTTATTATCTCCATATCCCACATCCTGGGCACACTAGGGCTGGGGTTGTGTGCTCCAGATCTCAGGCAGCTCTACTCCTATTGTTTTGCTGGTCACAGTCTACCCAGAGGCTCTCACAGGTTGGAGTTTCATGATTGTGGCCTTATCAGAGCTGCATGGTGATAGTACTATGGTTTTGTGATTTCAAGGACTTCCCCACTACCACAACTTCACTAGACATTGTCTTCACATGGGCTCTCTGCAATGGCTCCACCCTTGTAACAAGTCTCTGCCTGAGGCCCCAGACTGTTTGAAACACCTTTGAAACCTTGGTAGAGGCTGACATGCCCACGGCTCTTGCATTCTGTGTGCCTGCAGAATTAGCACCATGTGGACTGTCTTAGTTCATTCATGTTACTATAAAGGAATACTTGAGGCTGAGTAATTCATAAAGAAAAGAGGTTTTTTGGCCTATCACTCTGCAGACTGTACAAGAGCATAGCTCTGGCATCTGCTCAGCTTCTGGTGAGGGGCTAAGGCTGCTACAATTCATAGTGAAAGGTGAAAGGGAAGTGAAGGGGAGCTAGCGTGGTGAGAGAGAAAATGAAAGAGCAAGTGGGAAGGGGCAAGGCTCTTTTAAACAATCAACTCTTGGCAGAACTTTTGCAGAGTGAAAACTAAGTCATAACCATGAAGATAGTGCCAATCAGATCCACTCTTATGACCCAGACACCTCACATTAGGCCCCACTTCTAACACTGGGGATAAAATTTCAACATGAGGGTTTGAGGGTCAAATATCCAAGCTATAACATGAACCCAACCAAGCATTACAGCTTGTAACTTTTGGAGCAGTAGGTCAAGCCACATCTGAGCTCACTTGGGCCACAGCTGAGAAAGCTAAAAGTGCTCTGCTACAATTTGGGGAGCAGAGTGAGTTTTGATGTGGCTCAGGGCAGTGAAACCTGAGGTCCCATGAACACCCCTCTGGAATCCTTGTCCTCAAGGTTTAGCTTGCTTCGAAGATGTCTGAAATGCCTTTGGGGTCTTTCTCCCATTGTCTGATGAATGAAACGTAGCTCCCTTCCATCCATATGAGTCTCTTTAGCAAAATGGTTGCTGGACTACACACTTAGGGTATCTGCCAAACATACGTTTTTATTTTTCACAAGTCCAGTCTGAGACTTGTAGTGGTAATAAATTAGAATTGAAGTCATCAGTATAAAATCATGTTTAGTTTAACAGAAACACAGATGATTACATATAGAAACAGATATGTGTAGATACCGAGGTTAGCATAAATACATACATACATTTCCTTGCTCTATCAGCTGAGAGGACTTAGAATCAATGATACACCACTAGCAACGAGTACATCTAGCACCCAGATTTTGGTTTCTAATACTGTTCTCCAATAAGAGGAGCCAGGGTGACTGGGCACAGTGGCTCATGCCTGTAATCTCAGCACTTTAGGAGGCCAAGGTGGGCAAATCACTAGGTCAAGAGTTCGAGACCAGCCTGACCAACCTGGTGAAACCCCGTCTCTACTAAAAATACAAAAATTAGCCGGGCATAGTGGCACACACCTGTAGTCTCAGCTACTCAGGATGCTGAGACAGAAGAATTGCTTGAACCTGGCAGGCAGATGTTGCAGTGAGCTGAGATCATGCCATTGCACTCCAGTCTCGGTGACCAGTGAGGCTCCATCTCAAAATAAAAAGAAAAAAAAAAAAAAGGAGCCAGGGCTCTTTGGAGAAATACCTGATTCTAGGCCTGGAACAGGACTGGAAAAGGAAACACACAAGATAAAGCTGAAGTATTCTGTAGTACCAGAAAGTAAGAAAATATTCAATACACACACACACACACACACACACACACACGGTATATAAAAGTGAAACAGAAGCCAATTGAAGAATTACCAGTGGCTATTGTGAAACATTTTAAATTAAATAAAGTAGTATTATATAATAACACACCACCTGAAGTGAATGTTAATGAGTCCATACTTCTTTTAAAAATAAATAAATGGGGAGAAGAAACAAATATCTTGTACAGAGAAATTCCAAATTGTGTAAATATAAGGAGATACAGGTTAACTGCCCACCATGACTTTTTTCCCAAATAGCACAGTATGTAAAGGTAAAGAAAAGAGTATATTTTCAGTGAAGAAACCTGAAAAACACTAAGTCAAGAGATCAAGGTCAACTTCAAAAGTGACGAATCACATTTATAATCTATATCTTTGAGAAAATGAGATAAAGATAATAATCCATCACCTTGGTCTTCTTCTTCCAAACCCATGACCCCAGTCTATCCATGAGAAAAATATCAGACAGATTCCAATTGATTAGCATTTTTCAGAATATCTGATCAGGGCTCATCAAAACTGTCAAGGTCTTCAAAATAAGGAAAGTCAGAGAAACTGTCACAGCCATAAGAAACCTAAGGATGCATGATGCCTAAAGGTCATGTGTGGGATCCTGGAACCTAAAAACGACATTAGATAAAAACTAAGGAAGTCTGAATAAAGCATGAACTTTAGTTAATAATAATGCATCAATATTTGTTCATTGGTTGTGAAAATGTACCATACTAATGTAAGATGCTAATAACAGCAGAAACTGGTTACAGGTTATATGGGAATTCTCTGTACTACCTTGAAATTTTTTCCTGTAAATATAAAACTGTCCTGAAATTTAAAATTTATTCTAAGATAATTTAAATCCCTATGCTTAAACAAAACAAAACAAAACATTATCCCTTCAAATTTGAGTCAGGGGGTCTAAGCCAATTCATTGTAATGACAGGATATTCAATGCATATTAATGCTAAAAGAGAACATTGTACAAGTAGTTCACCCCTTTAACCTAAACTAATTTCTTAAGAATCCAGAACAGACTGTCTGGATGGCAATGCAATGACAGTCTTGGAATGTAGAAACATCTGGATGGTCATTTTCTATCTTTTTATATTCTGCCTCTATAAATCCCTGACTTTGAAGATTTGAAGTAAAATAGCATTAAAATATTCTGAAGAAAAACACATTCATAATATATTAAAATAGATAGTTCATCATTCACTTGGAAGAAAGCATTTGTCATCAACCTAGCAATTGCAGTATTTACTATTGAATCTAATCTATAATGATTAAAAAAACACTTTCATAATTCAGGCCTGTAGATATTTCTTTCGTTAGTGAAATTCTTTGAATGCCCTAAATAATTGAGTGTTCAGAAGCCAGCAACTCAAATTGAAGTTAGAAGTGTTGTTTGTACAGGTGGTTTGCCTACTGGGAGTCTAAATTCTTACTGTTGTTGTCCATATCAATTATTCTGAGACTTTGTCTGTTTAGTGTCTGCCAGTTTTTATAACAACAGAAGACTCTATTCAAAAACTGCTGACATGACATTTATCAAATTATCCTAAGAGTGAAATTCTGTTTCTAAATAAAAGAACCATGAGTGAAAGTAAATGCTTGGATGGTAAAATATTAAGTCACCGAAATGAATTTCTCAGATTTAAACGTTTAATATGTATTAACTAAAATTAGTAGTAATATGCTATTTTCAGATAGTCCTTTCTGAAACACTCATTTTTAAATAAGGAACAACATTTAAAACACTTTTCCAGATTTCAAATTTTATTTTTTTGCCGCTGGTGTGAGAAATTTCGATTCTTCTGAATCCTGAATTCAAACAAACAGCAGAAGTATTTTTCTTTGAAATGTATATAACTTAGTTTTTAAGTGTAATTATCAAATTAGATCTCATACACACAGAAGAACATACAGAAGACTAATATCTAGAGGAGAATTATTGAGTACTTCTTAAGTAGAGATTCTTTAAAGTTTGGCTTCGAGGATGAAATTGACAGAAACTGACAAAAGTCTGTCATTTTCACTGGTTTTTACATTGGCCTCTCAAGGACTAAATAGTTGCGTGCCTACTTCAGTATCCTTCTTCATGTCTTTATAGTTCATAATCAATGATAATTTTGATCGTTATCATCTCTAATTTCCATTAATGATGTTAATATTTTATGATGCTATTTGGACTTATTTTTAATAATATGTATTTTCAAAAGTTGAAACATTTCTTGGTGTAACAAAGTGAAAATCTCATTATGTGTTTTATATGTTGAAATCCTGATATGGTTTGTCTCTGTGTTACCACCCAAATTACATCTAGAGTTCTAATTCCCACAGGTTGGGGGAGGGGCCTGGTGGGAGGTGATTGGATCTTGGGGTCGGACTCTCCCTTTGCTGTTCCTGAGATAGTGAGTGAGTTTTCACAAGATCTGGTTGTTTAAAGTGTGTGGCACTTCCCTCTTTGCTCTCGCGCGCGCTCTCTCTCTGTCTCTCTCTGTCTCTCTCTCTCTCTCTCTCTCTCTCTCTCTCTCTCCCCTGCTCTGCCATGGTAAGATATGCTTGCTTCCTCCACCTTCTGCCAGGATTGTAAGTTTCCTAAGGCCTCCCCAATCCATGCTTCCTATATAGCCTGCGGCACTGTGAGTCAACTCAACCTCTTTGTTTCATAAATTACCCAGTCTCAGGTAGTTATTTATAGCAGTGTGAGAATGGCTTAATACAAATCCAATCAGTTATTTTAAGTATAACTGTATGTTTTTACAAAAAAAAAATTGTCATATTTGGTGATGATTGTAATGTTGTGAACTTTTTTTAAAAAAATAAGAAATTTAAAATGGAGAAGCATTTTAATAATTGATTTTACTATTGATCATGTATTCATAGAAAATGAGGTAAAATATTTTGATTCTTTTTTTGCTTTAACATAAATCCCACAGTATAATAATACTGAATATATTTTATCATAATTCTAATCTTTGAGAATAATTTGGTGTAATAATTTTATAGTTGGAAAAAATAACTTGTAAAATATATTTTTAGTATATTGTCATTTTATACTTTTTTCATCTTGAGACTTTCAAGAACAAATCCCATTTAAAGATTTTTCACATATCGTTAGGATGAATTTAATGTAAAATGCCAATTTTATTATTAATTTATTTAGTTTGAGATGGAATCTTGCTCTGTTGCCCAAGCTGGTATGCAATGACACAATCTTGGCTAGCTGCAACCTCTGTCTCCTGGGTTCAAGTAATTCTCCTGCCTCAGCCTCCCAAGTATCTAGGATTACAGGTGTCTGCCACCACGTCCAGCTAATTTTTGTATGTTTAGTAGAGACAGGGTTTCATCGTGTTGACCAGACTGGTTTTAAACTGCTGACCTCAAGTGATCAGCCATCCTTGGCTTCCCAAAGTGCTGGGATTATAGGAACCATCACACCTGGCCCAAAATACAAATTTTAATGTCTCAAAATTTCATAAAGAGAAAAAAAAAATCACAAAAATAACAATTGATTTTTAATGTTAAGTCTTTTGAATTTCACCGAAGTTTGAGTTTTGGAGTACTTCATAAATAATGTCAGATACTGTCCTATGTGCTTTACATTTATTATTTCAATAAATCATCATGTAGTCCCATTTCACAAATGATATCAATGAAGGTCATAGAGACTATGAGGTTCATCCAAAATAGAGGAGAATTATTGTTAGTTTTTATGCTCAATTATGAGCTATAACCCCATAAATGTGGAATCAACATACACTGTCTCAATTCAGACATTAAAATAGCATTTTAATTGTTACAATAAAGGGTTTGAATTTTTCCACAAATACACAAGAATTTAATTGATTGAAAATATTAACATTATTAAAGAAATTATTTGGTTAGGATTTAGTGGTGGGATGAGAATGACTCAACCAGAAAATAATAGAATAGGATAAGACAGAGGTTATAGAAAGTAGTGGTCATCATTCATCAGAGCGCGGGGCATGCAAAGTGCCCACAGTATTATACCACAAAGTTAGTGTGTTGAACACAAACAGACAAAGGGTCATTGACAAGTGTGCTGCTTTTAGATGTATGTTTAAAAATGGGTTTAGACTATACTATCTTTAAGAATTTCTTTGTTTTGTCAAAGCAAAACTGCTTTGGTTTGTTTTGTCCACGAAGTCTCTGGATCCTATATCAAATTGTGGGCGTGATGGTCAGTATTTAATTCGGAAGTACAAACTTCCAACTCAGTTGCTTGCATAATTCTGCCAAAGAAACATGGAAGAGAAGGCAAAGAAAATACAATAGGCTTTGGGGGCTCAAGCCAGATGTAGAAGGAGGCACTGGGTCAGGATCAGTGCACTGCGTTGCATTGCAGGTGAGCCCAGATAGACTTTATAAACCAGTTTTTAAATTGGAGACCTGAAATGCTGTATGGGTCTTATCCTCACTGACATTTGTGACAATAACAATGTATACTTAGGCTTTCTGAGGGTGTAAAAGTTCATGTGATTCATGTCTTGGAAAGTGGAGGCTGAAGAATGCTTTCCCATTGGGTTAGCAGCCGAGTTGGTCGGAAGAGGATAGTCAAAGGAAAGGGTTGCATTTGTACAAAAGAAAAAGTAATAAACCAAGATCACAAAGTATATGAGGGGTTTCCTGACACCTAATTTTTCTTTATCTAAAACCATGTTCACAGAGTTAGCTAATGAATAAAGTGTGGCTTCCCCAAAGGAGTATCAGCAGAGAGAGAATGTTCTGGCCAGAAGATTCAAGTGCTTAGTCCCCTTATTGTAAATTAATACATCAGGACTTTGATTTTTAAAATCAATCCCTTGAGCTTATTTAATATCACTAGGCCCCTTAGAAATAGACAACTAGCTTTCAGAGTCTGGAAAGACTAAGGGCCAGATTTGGAGTCAGGCAAATCTACCAAGGTAATGAGACTCTAAGAGGTCTTTTGGAAGGCAGCCTGCTGGCATTCCCTAGCAACACTCCCTTTTCTTCATGGTTTGAGCCAAGCCTGATCATTTTTCCAAGATGAACTTGCAATGGGTACTTTGTAGTGATAGAAAATTAAAATAATATTGTTCATTTGTGCAGGCTGCTATATTTTAAAACATTTCTGTAGAGCTTATCACATTTTAATAGAGCAGTTTTCCAGTATACTTATTTTTCCACTCATTTATAGATGAAGAAAATCAGTCAAAAGGGTGTTATGTACTCCCATATTTTCCCCCACATTAGATGTTTTGTTTTTCCTCCAAAAGTACTAACCTTCGAATGGCAGCATGAGCAGGAAGTGTTCCCAATGCTGTCAGTCTTCCCTTTGTTGATCCCAATGCTGGTTACAGAGGTGTGCCCAGTTTGCAAAAATTCACCAAGATATATACCCTGATGAAATGTACACTTTTATGTAGTCGTGTTATACTACCAGAAAAGTTAGTATATACTTAAATAACACTGGCTTCAAAAGAAAAAGAATAGTAATATTTCCATAATTGTTTTCTTTACCTATCTTTACATTTATTTAAAACTCCTAAATTTAATGTAGTTATTAATCTCTTCAACTTTTTAAGCTAGAACTGGGCCAATTTGGTAATCTCTTTCTTCTGAGTAACTTTAAACCTCACAATATACAGGGCCACCAAGTAATTGGTTCTTGGCTATTTAAAGATTCATGAAAAAGATTAGGAGAAATAAATGTGGTACTGTACCCAAAATAAAAAATTATATATTTGAAGTATTTGAAAAACCTTATAAATAAATGAAGATAATGAATCAACTTAAAATTGTTAAAATTTCATTACACTAAACCAATTGTACCTCGGAGTCATAAGTGCATTACTCACAGAAATATTTTCAAGTTATATGACCTTGCAGATTAAGGCTTGTATGTGAGGATAGGTAGTGGGCTTCTGTAGAGTAGGATAGAGTAAATTGAATACATATGTGACTGAATTTGAATAGAAAGAAGTTATCTAGGGTTATAATGGGAAGATAATCCACACACCCACTTCTGATGTTTGAGGAATCTCACCAAGAGGAATTGCAAATTTTCTCATTGTTTCCATTTCATTTGTAAAGACTAGTAATGCCCTATCTAGAGAAATGATTTGACTTCATATAGTCAAACCATATATGTGTCTACTGAGTCTTTTTAAAGTAGCAATTCAATACCAGATTATGGACATAGGAGAAAGTAGTATTCCGTCAGGAAGTCAGAGACTGTTGCACACAAACACACCAAGGGTCGTTGATAAGTGTGTTGCTTTTAGATGTATGTTTAGAAATGGGTTTATCTTTAAGAACTGTTTTGTTTTGTCAATGCACATATATTCACTTTTTAATATTCTGAAATTTGGACTAATCTTACAATCATTTCCGCATGTGTTGCAGAAGTATCCTACAAAGAAGTTCTTACTAAATTCATAGTCTGTTGTGGTATCCTCTAAGAAATGAAGTAAAATGGTAATATTAGTCTCTGGGAAATATGAGTTTGAGTCAACATCTGGCAAACTATAGAGAGGTCTTGAGTACAGGAGACTTTGATTGCTAGAGACCATTGTGGATTTTCCTACTGAATTATGTATGCCAGCCTAGTGAAACCCACCAGTTCTCAACTTGAGGTGATCCTCTCCCCACCCCAACAGGGGCCATTTGGCAATGGAGACATTTTTGGTTAACACAGTGTTATGGGAAGAGTGCTACTGGTATCTAGTTTGTAGAGGTTAGGAACGTTGCTAAACATCTACGATGCACAGAACAGCGAGCCCCATTCTGAACAACAAAAAAGTATCTGGTCCAAAATGTCAGTAGTACTGAGGCTGAGAAACTATGGTCTAATCTCAATACATCAAATTCACGGATATTTTTATTAGGAAATGATACAAGCTCCTTATCAGAAAAAGGGATACTTGGTCATTAGGTTGAATGTTTGAGAATCTATTCATGACAAGATGTTGTGCTAAGTAAAATGCTCACAGTGGGGAGCAAAGCAGCCAATACCCTTCCTTTCTCTAGAATTTAGTCACATTAGAGGGCAGACTAGTAAATCAATTATATACAGTCATACTCAAATTGTTATAAAGGTTGTATTTGCTAAGGATCAAGTTAGTTTATGTGGTTCAGAATAAACACAATAAAAAGAACTTAACAGGCCAGGCACAGTGACTCATACCTGTAATCCCAGCACTTTGGGAGGCCAAGGCAGGTGGATCACGAGTTAAGGAGATTGAGATCATCCTGACCAACATGGTGAAACCCAACTCTACTAAAAGCACAGAAATTAGCCGGGTGTGGCGCCTATAGTCCCCGCAACTCAGGAGGCTGAGGCAGGAGAAATCACTTGAACCCAGTAGGGAGAGGTTGCAGTGAGCTGAGATCATGCCACTGCACTCCAGCCTGGCAACAGAGCAAGACTCTGTCAAAAAAAGGACTTAACAAAACAAAATTATTTTTTCTCATATAGTGAGGCCTCTGGAAATAAATGATTTTTCACATTGGTGAAGAGTTTCAAGGGCCAAGTCACTGTGATCTTGGCCTTTTCCTCAATGTTGCAAGATGCTATTTCCGCTTTTGCCATTACATGCCTATTCCAGGCTGCGGGAAGGAGTAAAAGAAAAGGAAAAAGTGGATTGCTTCCTTAGAATACCTTTCTATAAATGAATTTTTCTGGAAGCCCACATATCAATGTCCATTTTCATCTGATTGAAAGAAATCATATGGTCACTCAGCTACAAGGGGGACTAAGAAAATGCATTAGTTTAAAACCCTCCAAGAAAACCGAGTTAAAATTGCCCACTGAACCCACCTACTATTTTAACCTAAGTCCTTGATTTTGGTTTATTTTTCTAGCCAACTGGTGTTCCAGCACTCTCATCAGGACATTCCTGTCCTCAACAAAATTGAGCTGTCATTAGCATGTAGGAGGGGAATGTAGATATTGGGAAAGAAACTAGAAGTCTCTGACACAAAGATTATGAAGAAAAACCCCAGAGACAATGAACTCAATTAACAGGGAGTAGGAAGAACTTTTCTGAGGAAGTAACATTTTGGACAACCTTGGAAATGAACAGGACTTAGCAATTGAATAAAGGACAATAACATATTTTACACCTACATATAGGAGGTGAAGCTGCTCTAAAAGCAAATTATGTTTCTAAAGGGGCAAACCTTAATTGCAAAGAAGCAAGATTGTAAATAAGACTGTTTATGAAAACAACCTTTTGTAAAATGTCTGATTTTTTGGATACTTTCCATTTGGTGACACTTGTACAAAATAAATTTTTTAAAAGTTTTTCCCTCTTCCATCTTATTTTTAGAAAGAATTGTCCCCTAGTCACAGATGCCTTGACAACCAGCCACCCTAAAAATATTCAGACAAAGCTCCCTTAAGAGTCTCCAGGAAAGAAAATGAATTCTTCCAGCTTGGTAACTCTAGTTCATGCTTTAAAAAAAATAAAAGCTAACATAATAAACTGTAACCTTTCAAGAAACACTAACTGAACCCACCTACTATTTGATCCTAAGGCCCTGATGCTGATTTATTTTTCTAACCAATGGTATTCAAACACTGTCATCAAGAGCTTGGCACGAGCTTCACGAGGATTATATAAACACATGGTGTTTTTTTGTTTTGTTTTGTTTTGTTTTTACCTCTTGTTCTTACATGTGATAACCCCACAGGATTAAAATAAAGTCATGTTCCCCCTCCTGTTATATCTTAAGAGTACAAAAACATTGCAAATACCTAAGAAGAGATTTGAGATAATGTTTCTGTTCCACACAGTGTGTACTCAATTTGCTGGTTCTTTTGTCCAAACTTTCATACCCAATTATGAATAGTTACTTGTTTGAATCTGTAAAGACTAATTTCCTTATATTAGTACTTGAATATGGAAAAGCCCAAAAAGCCAAGGCAATCAATCCTAAGCAAAAAGAACAAAGCTGGAGGCATGTTACCCTTGTAGTATAGGCTTCAAACTATACCACAGGGCTACAGTAACTAAAACAGCATGGTACTGGTACAAAAACAGGCACATAGACTAATGGAACAGAATAGAGAGCCCAGAAATAAGGCCTCACATCTATGACCATCAGATCTTTGACAAACCTGACAAAAACAAGCAATAGGGAAAGGATTCTCTATTGAATAAATGGTGCTGGGATAACTGGCTAGCCATATGCAGAAAATTGAAATGGACTCCTTCCTTACACCATATACAAAAATCAACTCAAGGTAGATTAGAGACTTAAATGTAAAATGCAAACCCTGGAAGACAACCTAGCAATACCATCCTGGACATAGAAACAGGCAAATATTTCATGACAAAGGCACAAAAGCAATCACAATAGAAACAAAAATTGACAAATGGGATCTAATTAAACATAAGAGCTTCTGCACAGCAAAAGAAACTATCAACAGAATAAACACACAACCTACAGAGTGGGAGAAAGTATCTGCAAACTAACTATGCATCTGACAAAGATCTAATATCCAGCATCTATAAGGAACTTAAATTTGCAAGAGAAAAACAAACAATCCCATTAAAAAAGTGGGCAAAGGACTGGGCATGGTGGCTCATGCCTGTCATCCCAGTAATCTTGAGGCTGAGGTGGGCAGATTGCTTGAGGTCAGGAGTTCGAGACCAGCTTGGCCAATATGATGAAACCCCATCTCTACAAGAATACAAAGGTTAGTGATCATGGTGGTGTGTACCTGTAGTCCCAGCTACTTGGGAGGCTGAGGCATGAGAATCACTTGGACCTGGGAGACGGAGGTTGCAGTGAGCGAAGATCACACCACTGCACTCTAGCCTGCTCAAGAGTGAGACTTTGCCTCAAAAAAAAAAAAAAAAAAAAAAAAAAAAGAAAGAAAGAAAGAAAGAAAGAAAGAAAAGAAATAAAATAAAATAAAAATGGGCAAAGGACAGGAACAGACACTTTTCAAAAGAAGACATACATGTGGCCAAAAAGCATATGAAAAAAGTTCAACATCACTGATAATTAGAGAAATGCAAATCAAAACCACAATGAGATATCATCTCACACCAGTCATAATGGCCATTCTTAAAATGTCAAAAAAACAACAGTTGTTGGTGAGGTTGTGGATAACAGGGAACACTTATACACTGTTGGTGAGAGTGTAAATTAATTCAACCATTGTGGAAAGCAGTATGATGATTCTTCAAAGAGTTACCATTTAACCCAGCAATCCCATTAGTGGGTGTCTATGCAGAGGAATATAAATAATTCTTTCATAAAGACACATGCATGCAAATGCTCACTGCAGCACTATTCATAATAGAAAAGATGTGGAATCAACCTAAATGACCATTAATAACATACTGGATAAAGAAAATATGGTACATACACACCATGGAATACTAAACCGCCATTAAAACGAATGAGATCATGTCTTTTGTGGGAACATGGATGGAGCTGGAGGCTATTATCCTTAGCAAACTAACTCACAACAGAAAATGAAACACTGTATAGTCTCACTCATAAGTGGAAACTAAATGATGAGAACCTATGAATACAAAGAAAGGAGTAACAGACACTGAGGACTACTTGAGGGTGGAGGGTGGGAGAAGGGATAGGAGCAGAAAAAAATAACTATTGGGTACTAGCCTTAGTACCTGGGTGATGAATTAATCTGTAAAACGAACGCCTATGACATGAGTTTACCTATATAAGAAACCTGCACATGCATCCCCAAACCTAAAATAAAAGTTAAAAATCAACCAACAACAACAACAAAAAATAAAACAAAAAATACAAAACAGCATAGTAAAATTGTATGACCTAGTATTTCTTATTCCCTTGACTCCATACAAAAGAGAATAAAGTCCTAAAAAGGGCAGGTGCAAAATAAAAAAGGTATTCAAGGAGTAACTAGTAATAAAATAAGGAGCATCCCAAAGCAGAACTAAGAGCAGAGAGGAAGATCCCAAAATATAGAGGAAGATCTTTTAGGTGGATCACTTAGGAATAGATTAACACCTTCCTCCCAAAATTATACTAAAAAAGGATGACCTTTGATTTACTTGGATTTATATTTCTTTGGTTATTTGGCATCTCCTTTCTCTTATTCTCTGTCTGAAGTATAATCTTCACCAGTGCTAATAACCCACTGTGGGTATTTCATCATCAATTTATCATTATTAAATTGTTAGGACTGAAAAAGATTTTTAAAATTCTTTTGTCTGTAATATATTCAGATTTGAAGACTATTAGCAAGTAAGTCTCTAGTTGTATGCTTTGTACACCTGTATACTCTGTATACCAAAAGCTTCTTAAAATGATATTATACATGTTATGATTATCTCATCAAGAGAAGGGATTTATTTATTCACTCATTAAGTCTGGTCTGGGTTGCTTTCATTAACGTACTATGGAAGAAGGTATGGAGTTATAGTTCCTGGTCTATCAAGACCGTTGCATGCTTCCAACTCAATTTTTTTTTTTTTTTTGGAATGCTACCACCAACATGTAAATAAGCACAGTGTCACCTGCTTGAGGATGAGAGGCCCATGACACAGCCATTCCTGCCATCCCAGTCAACAGCCAGCCAACTAAGAGATATGTGAAAGAGGTCATTCTAGACCATCCCACCTACCCTTCAGCCAACCTACAAGTTAATTTCAGGCACATGAACAAGCACAGGCAGGAGAAGTGGTATTATCTAGGTGATCCGCAGACTTCGGAGCAATAATAAATGCTTTTTTTGTTCAGGCCACATAGTTTGGTGTTTATTTCTTATACTGAAAGAGGTAACTAATATAGGAATTGATGATTAGAAATAGAGTGCCACTGACCTAAAATATGAGAGTCTGGTTTGAGAGTGAAGCAGCAGGCAGATAATGGGAAACATGGTGAGCAAATATTTAGTAGAAGCTGGAGAAATGGTGAGAGCTTGCAGTTAGAGTCTGGGAAAATAGAGCCTCATGTTACAAAATAACAACAATAGGCAAGACTATACCAATAGATATGTTTCTAATAAACTTTTGGACTTCAGCAAAATGATTTTCAGACAAAAAGTTGAGAGTAGAAGTTTACTTCTTTTAGCTGCATGTAGTAAATGCTTGATATAGTAAATGCAGCTGCTATATGCAGACCACATAGTAAATATTTTTTGCTTTGTGACTTTACTGTCTCTGTCTCAACTACTGAAATTTGCTGTCCTAAGTGCAGAAACAGCCAAGGCTAACATGTAAATAAATAAGTGTAGCTGTGTTTCAAAAAAAATATTTATGGACATTAACATTTGAATATAAAATGATGTGCATGTACTACAAAATATTATCCTTCTTTTGATTTTTTAAATCATTAAAAATGTAGAAAACAATAATAGTTCACAGCCAATACATAAATAGGCAGTAAGCTGAATTTGTCCTGCAGGCTTAACTTGAAAACTTTGAGCTAGACAAAGAACTTGCTAGTTTTCAAGGATAATTTAAAGGAATATAAATAAAGAAAATTATTTCTCATCTTCCATCTTCTCAAACAATTAGAGTTCTAATGTAAACAAGTTCTGAGGACAAGATCTAATCAAACGTGCCCAGGTTTTGCTTTCAGCTACATTAAAGGGTTTCTAAGAAACTTGAGGTTCTTGTCCCATAACAGCTTGATATGGACAAAGAATCTGTGAGTAAGAAAGAGACACATGTTTCCCAAATAATAGTGAATTTGGTTGTTAGAATGGACTTGAGTCTGATTCAGAGCAAGCCCATAAAGTTTTAAAGTGAGTTATACTTCCAAAATAACTAGCTTCTCTTAAATCCTGCTCAGTTAACAGATGAACAAACCCGAACTTTGCACAGGGGAGAACTAAAGCACCACCTTCAACGTCAAGTAAGCTTCTAGAAGCAGAGTTGCCAAGGTGATTCACAGATAATCACAGGTGATGAGGGAACTCTAGACTGGAACAACTATTCAATTGACTTGTAGATGCGTGAGCAAAAACACACTTATTTTTAGTCCACTAAATTTTGGGATGACTTTTTGTGTAGGAATACCTAGCTGATGCAGAATATTTCATTATTCAATTGTTAGCATTAGCACATTGTTGGAGAGGGCTTGAGTTGGTAAAACACACAGTATTGAAATATTCCTTATGGCATAATGTATTTGGAATGGAAGAATGTGAGCAGCTATTAATTAGAGTTGTATATGCTGCACACAATGAAGATTAATTTTATCTTCTTAAAATCAAATAGTAACTTAGTTTTTACTAACTAGATGTAAGCAGTATACTTTACTGAATTGCTTTTAAGTCTAATCTGGTGGAGCAAGACTCATCAGTGAAACTAGGCCAAGTGTACAGTGTATAGTTTTCCAGGTCATGAGATTTGCATTCTCATTTTCACAAAAGAATCTATATATTGCTTTTTATTATTGAGTTATAGGTCTCAGAATACTGTTCAAGCAAAATAATCAAGAGGCCATTAGCCTGGGGTTGTTATCTGTACCAGGAGTTCTTTTCTAAGAAAACGGTAACTTAATTTAGAAACATTTCTTGTAACTGACTTAAAAAAAAAAAAAAATGAGCCTCAGCCAATCACAAACAGCCAACCAGTTCTTAGTCTGATCATTCATCAGATATATGCAAATAGGCAAATGCTTCATCACACCTCACCAAAATGCCTAGCTGTAGCCAATCAGGTCATTGTTTCCTTTGTTGGTCTATAAAAACTCCCTGCTCACTTTGGAGCAGAGCTTTCTGGGCCTCTTCTGGTTCTGAATGCTGCCCATTCATGAATTGTTCTTTGCTCATATAAACTGTGTTACATTTAATTTGTCTGAAGTTTTTTCTTTTAACAGTGCTTTTGAATGTTGATGTCTATATTCTTTGCTTAATCACATTTATTTTTACCCTAAAACACAAATTGAAGAACAAGGCAAAACATACACACACCCAAAACAAAGATACAACATGGAACCAGTTTGCTATTTAAGAGTAGGTAGGACATGCACTGAAAAAAAAAATCTCTGAGGAGGGTAAACTTAATGTTCAGTCTGCATGATTACAGCAGCTCTGGAGGGATATGGCTCATACGGTTTTCACACACATTGTAAAACACAACATTTTCAGACACTATAAATTTTGTAGCTAAAATCTGTGAGAAGAAAATCAGGATAGACTCAACAGGTCAATTAAACAATCTGTAATTGAACTTTAGTCCATTCTTACCCTTATTTTCATTGCTGATGAGAGAGAGAGAGAGGGAAGCTTATGTTCCATTTGCTCACAAAATACCCAATGCAAGAATATCATTGTCTATACCTATGGGTCCTTTAAAATCACTGTCAACAGCAGAAGAGAAGTGTAACTTTCTTAGATATTTGGTTAGCCTGTGGGTTTCTGTAAAATTTAAACTGTTTCTCTAAAATAAGCAGACCCAATGAAAAGGAAAAGGAATTTGTTTTAAATGATCAAACTGGAAAAATGACCAGAAAACTCTTCTGGCCATTTTCTTTTTTTAATTCTATGTTCTTCTAACCATCATTTATGGGCCACTTGAGACATAAAGGAAAGGATGTTAAAGGCCCTGGAGATATTGTAGCTGCATTAGCAAAGTACCAGAACACATGTAAAAGGCTTGTAAAGCATTTGGCACTACAGCTCTGACATATAAACTGTGCTACAATTGTCTTCATTTCCTCTTGTCTCTGACTCATTCATGGTTTCTTATTCTGATGATAGAAATGCTGACCTGAAGGAAAATTATAAAATGTTCTAACATAGAAACTTATGCACTTCAAAATAATTGCAGAGGGTAAAATTTAAAAATGGGAAAATAAGCATACTGTATGTATCTTCACTGAAGTTACTATACATAATGTTTTATTATGGCTTCTATAATAAATTACTTTACCCTTGATTATGACTTTTACACATTACTATGAATTCCTTTCTGCAGTCTAGAGAATAACATGCAATAATGATTAAAAGATGTGGCAAGGAATATTTCACTTGGTAATTTTAAGAAATGTGGGAAGATTGGCTAGTAGAAAATTTATCACATGATTGATATCCTCCTGTGTGAATGAAGTTTAAACAGATTATTATTAAAATAAACTGAATTTTGATATACTTAGTCTTCATCAACATTCAATAACTTTATTGAGAAAAAGTCATGCAAAATTTTGAGGAACAATAAAACAGGAAAAGGAAAAGAGAAAGAACAACAAATGAAATGGAAGAAACTAAGGGAATAATTAGAAAACAAAATTGAAGTATGAACTTTACTTTTGTAAAATGAAGATATGATAGAAAATCACACCAACAGGGAGCATTATATCATGGATGATTAACTTTGCTACACTCAATATTTCTCTACAATCTATGTACTCTCCCCCAATGTTACTTGTATAAGTATTAGAATATGAATACAATTAATTCTGGAATATTGAGGTTAGTTGCTGCAAATTTATATATTTTTTAAAGCTTTCAGATAGGTATGTGAAAACTGAAAAAATATTGGCCAGATGTGGTGACTCACGCTAACATGGTGAAACCCCCTCTCTACTAAAAATACAAAAATTAGCTGCGCATGGCGGCGGGAGCCTGCAGTCCCAGCTACTCGGGAGACTGAGGCAGGAGAATCACTTGAAACTGGAAAGCGGAGGTTGCAGTGAGCAGAGATCGGCCACTACACTCTGCCCTGGGCAACAAGAGTGAAACTCCGTCTCAAAAAAAAAAAAAAAAAAAAAAAAAAGCATATATATATATATATATATATATATATATATATGAGACATTTTTATGACAGAGGATAAAGTGATTGCCAAATTTATATGTCTTATTTGTAACAAAATAAACCAACTTGTACTTTTTCACAATTATTCTTGGCAAATTACTTTCTTAGCTTCATGCAAATATTTCAAATTCCTCAAATTCCCAAATGCTCTAGCAATTACTTTTTTGTAAACCACAAAGTACTATTGAAGGAAGACACACGAGACTAAAATGGCTCATACTGTTGCTGTCTCCTCGATATTATACTTACATAAATATTCATATTGATATAAATCTATATAATACATTTGATATTTATATTTAGATATGTATAGAGATTTCCCAAAGAAATCACAAGAAAGGAATAAAATAATAAAATATAGACATTATTTTCAAATGTTTGATATTGCAAACAAGCTTTACTCTTAACAGTCATTTTAAAAAGCAATTCAGTTAGAAGGTGGTAGAGTTCACAAATATGAATGGCTATTTGTGGTATGGGATAAAATTATATTACAACATACAGAGATGTCAAGAGTGTCATATTCCAAATGAGTTAGAATGAAAAGAAGATAAGGCACATTAAAGAAAAACGTTGTGTTTTATGTTCCACAAAGAGGCTCTAGATATGACAATGGCCTATGGCAAAGAAAGAAATCAAAATTTGAATAGGCTAACTCATACAATGTAAAAACAGAAAAAAAAAAAATGTTATTTTCTAATTTAATGTATTATTTTATTATAAGGTAAAATTTAAAAATGAGTACAATAACAATCCATCTAAAGATTTTTCCTTAGATCTTCTTGTTGGCAAAATGAATAAAGATTATAACTTGATCTTGGAATAAAACAGTATTGTTAAAATGGTTTAGTGATTATGGCTAGCATATTATGAAGCAGAATGTGATGGGAAATTAATTTGAAGAAGAGTGTTGAAATGAAAAATTACTTTTAAATTCTGGAAAATAGGCAAACATTATGGAAAATGCAACTTTTTTGGTTAAGAAGAGTGAATTCCAGAAGTGAAGAATAGGAAAAATTGGACTTACTTGAGGATAATGTAAAAATGACTTGAAGGAGAAAAGATTAACAAAACTATGAGTCATTGTGATGTTTTTATCACTAAAATAGAATTCAAGGGCTTGACATTTTGTTTTATATTATGCCTCTTAGTAAGTGACATGTATTAATTTTTGGTCGTTATTTTGAAGATATGATAAGTTATGATCTTCTTCCCTATGTTTACATAAATGCACTAGTTAGCTAATAAATTCTGAAAGTCTCTAAGCACAACATAAGAACTCTTGCTTTATTTCAGAATTTTTGCCTTCAAGTAATTAACGTCCAGTGGAGAACAAGATGACTTACCTCCCAATCAAAAAATTAATTTTCTCTATTGGTACTGCAAACTCAGAAGCAAGGATGCTGTCATGGCCTTATATAAATAGACAAACCAAAAATATTCTTTAATACATTAGCATAATTACTAATTATATTCTTGAATAGATTTTTAGAAATTAAATACGTAAGAAATTTTTAAAAATCAAACACTTGCAAAAACTCTAGTTAAAACTACTTTATCTCTTTTAAAATAGTTAAAAATATATGTGTGTGTGTGTGTGTGTGTGTGTGTGTATCTATACTTCTAGTGCCCTCCCATTGCTTTTTCAATATTACTGTCTTATTTTTGAGCAAATGTTAAAGTCTCGAAAGGCAAAAACTATGTATTAATTGCTGTAGCCCGACAATGAATGCAAATAAACTAAACTAATGTCTGGTAAGTGTTTGCTACGCTGAAACATACACATGGTTGCGAACACCTTCTGCAACTGCTGTAAGTCTGATACTGAAACCGGAAAGGTTCCCTTGTCCCCCTTGCAGAGTGTGCAATGGGGGTGTGGCTCACTTTCAGTGCCCCGCTGTTCAGACCTCCAGGGGAGCATACAGACCGGCAGGCTGTGGGGCTCGGACCCAACGGCAGTGTCTAGGGGTGAATGTTTACAGCTCCTGTAGCCCCGGTGGACGTGTGTTACATGATTCTCTCTCAGTTTGCAGTCTGTAGTCTATAGGTGGTTTGTGTTAACTAGCTCAGTTAGACCCCCTTCCTTATCACAAGGACACAGGGCTTTCTGTATCGCCGGGTTTCTTGCCTTGGTGTACCAGAAGAGTTGAATCACACGTGGGCTTGGAAAATGAGTGTAAAGTTTCATTGAGTGCAATAGCTCTCAGCTGATGGGGAACCCGGAAGGGAGATGGTCTTCCCCAGGAGGAGATGGGCCACTCCGCGGCCGCCGCTATCCTCCCACTGCCCCTGCCAGACTCTGCCTTCTCCCGCCGGCGAGCAGGTGCCTGTATGTGTGCTCTTCTGCCTTCTGCCAAGGTGCTCTTCTGGACACCTGGCCGCCTGTGTATCTGCCCGCTAGGGTCTCGGGTTTCTATAGGCCCAGAATAGGGGCATGGTGGGCCAGGGTTGTCTTGGAAAATGCAACATTTGGGCAGGAAATGCCCGTCCTCACCTGGGTTCATGGGAGTGGAGCCCTAGCCAGGGACCATGCCCTCCTCTACCCAGCACTTCCCTCCCCTACTTCCCTATTATTTAAAGGCAACACGCCGCCAAGTGCAGTGGCTCACGCCTGTAATCCTAGCACTTTGGGAAGCTGAGGCGGGTGGATCACCTCAGGTCAGGAGTTTGAGACCGGACTGACCAATATGGTGAAACCATGTCTCTACTAAAACTATAAAAATTAGCTAGGCGTGGTTGCTTGCAGCCCTTGTCCCAGCTACTAGGGAGGTTGAGACAGGAGAATTGCTTGAATCTGGGAGGCGGAGGTTGGAGGTTGCAGTGAGCTGAGATCACGCCACTGCACTCCAGCCTGGGAGACAGAGTGAGACTCCTTCTCAAAATATAAAATAAATTAATAAATCAATTAATAAATAAATGGGACCACACTCTTCCCTTCCCAGCATTCCTGCATCAGTACTATCATAGAGGTTTCCTTGGCCTTTCAGAGTTCACCCTGCATGCCCAAAGGGCTTAAGATTACACGGGGGAGAAGTCTTAATCCCTACTGCTGATTATTCTGGAGATTGGCTCTCACTAGCTAATAGCAGAGAGGTAGCAGTGCTAGGCTTTTTGGGCGCTATTAGAAATTACCTTCCCAGAGTCTACTGATAATCTCCATGTGGTTTCCAGAGCCTCTCAGCATCCATCCATAGGGCAAGCCTAAATTAACATGAAGTGCACATTAGATGGAAGTCTTTGCAAAACTGGGTCCCTTTGCTATGCGAGCTATTAGATAAAACAATCCTGTTACTTCATTTACTATTAAAATATAATTTAAAATAGTGGATGTAGAATAAATTCTGTGCAGTAAGAAAACAGTAATATAATCTAAAAGGAGGATAACCTTCTAGTGTCAGGCAAGATGCTAATGCTTTATATGCACTATATCATTCAACCCACTAAGCATCCTTTCAGATAACACAGGATAAGTAACTTGCTTACAAATTGCACAAGTAACAAATGGGAAAGAGCTGTCTGAGTCAAATGCCTATTTTAATAGAATAGTCTAATTTTAATTGCTGTACTATATGCCCTCCCTCCGGATTACTATTGTTTAAGGGTAAAAACGATAGCATCATGGAGAATTAGGAAGAAGCCTCTCACTGTATTTAGGAAAAACTTCAATCAAATAAGGCTCTGCTTCACATCCTAAAATTTGTTTAAATTGAAAATACTTTTGAGAAAGCCAAATTAAAAGCATCAAAAATTACTAAAGCATTTGGAAATATGCTTGTAAGAGCTGGTTTATGAGGGCTATTTAGAATTTTGACAGCAAACTGATGGTGTAGGATTGGCTAATATATTTATTTTGAATGATGGAAGAGTAGCATCAGAATCCTACTCTTCACTTTATGTATTTAAAAGTACCCCCCTTCAATTTATGATTTTAATGACTGAACCTAATCGTGAGCATTTTAATGTATTTGACTTTATTTGTAATGATTCATTTAGACAGTATCAATGGGAGGAGAGGTTTTTGAAAACCTAAAACACAAGATATAGATCAGTAAAAGGGTTTGTGCTTCTGTGCAGTATGTGTTAAAGAGCTAGTCTGAATTAATACATTTAAGTAGATGTTTTGTTTAATGTCCCATTTCGAACTTTTCTCATTTCCTCCGTTCATCCTGCCTTCCATCCTCTAATCCACCAACAAATATTCCTCAACAAACTCTTAACCAAACTCTCAGCCATGTCCACCACCACCAAACTCATTCACTCAGATATGCTGTGTTAATCATTCATTCTTTCTTCTTACCAAACTTATCCTAAAAAAAGAAATCACATGGCAGAAAGCAGCCTAAATTTTTATCCTCAGGTGTTTTTTCCAATTTAATATAGGTCAAAGAAATCATTTAAAAAATTAAACTTTATAATTTTACTGCCCCAAACCTCCCCCTATAAATAGTAGAGACATTTGGGAGGAAAATTTCACTACTCCTTTTATTCTGTCCTCAAAAATGTTCCTAATTCTTAAGAGTAAATTTTAACTTTTAGAGAACATGTTTCCTTTTCTTTGAGTTGTATATTGAAGAGAATAATCATTGACATGAAAATAGCTCAAGTAATTGTGACTGGTTATGGATTATGCAAAGAATGAATACTTCTCTGAATATGGGAAAAGAAAAGAATTACTTAAATAATACAACATTATATTTTAAAAGGCCATTGTATATGCACACAAGTGCCACACATTTGGTAGGTTTTAGAAATTCCATTTTTTAAAAAATTTCAAAATATAAGAAATCATTTTTAAATATTGGATTCTTTATTAGTTTTGGAAATTTTTCAGAAAAAAAATTATTAGTCTAGTTAAACTAGTCAGCTAGAAATCTTGAAACCTGACTAAACTGGATATTTTAGAAAGTTTTATTTTGCCTTTTATATTTGATCTGCATATTTAGTTTTACATTTTAGCTGCTAACTTTAACTATCCAAAGATTTTTGAATGTTTAAGTTACATCTTAGTTATGGACTGCTGTATTGTGTCCCCTAAAATATATATATATGTGTGTGTATATATATATATATTTATGCATTTAACTTCTGACTTCTCATGCCTCAGAATTTGACTACACTTGGAGACAGGACTTTCACAGAGGCAATTAAGTTACAATGAGGCCATTAGGGAGGGCCTTAATCCAATATGGCTGGTATCATTATAAGAAGAGGAGATTAGGACACAGACAACACAGACGGAGGGAAGACCTTGTGAAGACAGAAGAAGGTAGCCATTGGCAAGCCAATGAGAGAGAGGCCTTAGAAGAAGCCAAAGCTGCCTACACCTTGATCTTGGACATCCTGCATCCAGAATTGTGAGAAAATAAATTTCTGTTATTTAAGCCACTCATTCTGTTGTATTTTGTTATGGCAGGCTAACTCAATAACAACCTTTCAGTCTAGGATTCATTTAAAATGCACACTCTGACTTATTATGGTCTTTATTTAAAAGTATAAATCATTAAGTCTTTAATACCTGGAAATCTAGCTAATTTCAGACTGGTTAATACGACCAGTTTCAGATGGAAAGATCCTGTAAGGACCAAATGCAAACGATCTAAAATATAAGGCATAAAAGATGAATTTAGTTATAACTTTGATAAAAGATACAAATTCTAATTGTTTGTGACCATTGCACGTTATCATCCATAGTTTTACCAAAAAGCCACTAAACATGTGCTTGGTAACATTTACTGTGGTTGCAGTTCATAGTTGTCTGTACATCTCCTTCATCATATGGAAGGATGTGTCACCTGATCTTATCTCCCAGATCAGTTAATTCCAGACAGAGAATAGCTTTTAGAGAAGACACAGACAGGGGAAGATTGCCTGGGAAAAGGTAGCCACCAGGGAAGCTGTGAACCATCAGTTTACATTTAGAGGGATTGTCTTGTCTGATCCTATAAAGCCTGTTGAATGAATACAAGTTCCCTTTGTTGTCTTATATTCCTATTTTTTTCTAATGCTTTATATAAGTATCAGAACTTAATAAATGATTTAATATGTATGAAGGGAATTGGTGACTGCTCTCTTGTTATTCTTTTTGGAAGAGTAAATCAGTAAGGATTAAGAAGAGGAGAGAATTATATAATGAAATGTGGTATTTGGCAAACCATATTAATAATACAGATGCCATACTGTTACTATGTCTTCCGAAATCTGATGTGAAATATTTATTTATATTAAATCAGAAAATAGCATCTTTTCACTAGATTTATGTGATATTCTATGTATTTCTTTTTAGAATTTTTTTATAACATTCTTTTCTAAAGTTTAGTCTGCCTGGTCTATGTTCAAATGGTTTATCATTATTACAAAATCTGAACTTATATCTGAGAAAAAAATTAGAGTAATATTCCACTTTTCATTAAAAAGACAACATTGCTTTGCTAGCAGATTGTTTTTTTCTGGATGGCACAAATAAACTTCTGCTACTGATTTTGGAATTACCTAATAGGGTGCATACACAAACAAATACACATGCTGCACAAACCTAAGCAAATTGTCTTTCTCATCTTTCAGGAATTAAAATTTTGGTGTAAGGGTGTTTAGATTTAAAGGCAAAATTCAAAGAAATGCAACTCAGAATAGAAATATAAAATACTCAGATCAATGTCTCTGTCTTTTTTGTTTCTTATTCTAGTTGTCTTCATATCATCTATTTTGCTTGATGTAATGACTGACTGAGAATATCAGTGGGTATGTTTTTTAGGATAGAATAAGTACCATAAAAAATATCCCCAAAACATACACTGGCTCAAACATAATGTAAGGGTACAGTAGCCTCTGCTACATAACATGAAAAATGTTTCTCTTTATTCCTCCACATGGATGAAATACTTTCGTTTTGCCATGGCCAAAAAAGAGAACATTAACTCATTCTCAGGTCCATATTGCCTGCAGTCATCTCATCTGGTAGATCAATTTAAAAACTAATATTTAATTTTCCATGAAAATTAAGTAAAAGTGATAAGTCTTGTTAGTTGCCTCTTCTCTGGGAGTGAGCAGCAGAAAACACATTCTTGATATGTGGATAGGAGATTAAATCTTTAAAATAATTTAACCAGAATAGCACAAGTAATAAAATGATTTTCAAGGCCTCAAAATGGCTTTATCTTCCAGAAATATATGCTGAATTCCTATTAGTTCAATTCTTTAGGTGGTTCCTGAGGTTGATATAAACTGACAATTGCCATATGTGGCATGTGATATGGGAACCAGCCTAAAATATTGGTACCAACACTACATAGTGATCGTCTTGAACAACTTCAAATTCATAAACTTCACTTTCACTTCCAAACATTACATGTTGATTGCTGAGTACTTACTCAAGGCTTATAATGAGTAGATATTATTTAAACAAATATAGTTTAGCTGTGTAATTTTAGACTAGCATAATGTCTGACATATAATAGTAAATAGACTTTTGTTGACTGAACTAACAGATTTCCACTTGGGGCTAAGTAATAATACTGCTTTAAAAATTCAATTTGAGAAGTTTATATTAAAATTTCATTCTCTACTGTTTTACAAGCCATTTTATCAAGGTAAAAACATTAAGCTTCACAGCTGTATGTATTTTTGCTGTGTACTATAAATATAATTCAAGAGTTTGTTAACAGCATTTATTACTTATCTTCTTTCCTTTTTCCCTTTTAATAGTTTTCATTATGAGCTCTTAAGGTATATGCAGGGCAGGAGCATTCCAAATAGCCTCTTTACTTTCTCTCTCTTCCTGCATTTGGTGATGGCTTACTGATCTCATATAAGTTAGAATTTTATTGACTGGTATTCTTAAGAATACATACATACATTTGTATATGTGTATATATATGTACATACATACACATTTTTATATATCTATACACATACACATACATTTTTATATATATACACACACGCATATATATGTGTGTGTATATATATGTGTGTGTGATATGGTTTGACTGTGTCCCCACCCACATCTCATTTTGAATTGTAATCTGAATTGCAATCCCCATGTGTTGGGAGTGGGACTTCATGGGAGGTGATTACATCATGGGGGCAGTTCCTTCATTCTGTTCTCATGATAGCCAGTGAGTTCTCACAAGATCTAATGATTTTATAAGGGGCTTTTCCCCCCTTTGCTCACCACTTCTCTGTCCTGCCACCATATGAGGAACGACATGTTTTCTTCCCCTTGTGCCATGATTGTAAGTTTCCTGAGGCCTCCCTAACCATGATGACCTGTGAGTCCATTAAACCTCTTTCCTTTGTAAATTACCCAGTCTCAAGTGTTTTCTTACAGCAGTATGAGAATGGACTAATACCAATGCAATGGACCTTAAGGATACAAACACATAAGAACACACACACACACACACACACACACACAACTTTTACTACTGGATAAATTGTACATACAGTAAAGTTATGACAAAGAGAACTGTATTTGTTATTGTGATGGTTAATTGCATGTGTCCACTGGTCGGGGCCACTGAGTTCAGATATGTGGTCAAATCTGGATGTCCCTGTGATGGTGTTTTCAGATGAGATTAATATTTAAGTTGGTAGACTTGGAGTAAAGCAGATTGCTCTCCGTAATGTGGGTGGGCCTCATCCAATCAACTGAAGGACTTGGTAGAACAAAAGACTGGGCATCTCCTGGGCAAGAGGACATTCTGCAGCAGATAGCCTTCACAGATGAACTACAAAACTGGCTTATGTTGTGCTTCCATCCTGCCAGCCAATCCTTCAGATTTTGCACTTAGTGCTTGGTGATCTCTGTAGTCACATGAGCCAATTTCTTAAAATAAATCTCTCTCTCCAAACACACACACACACACCCCCATGTGCTACTGGCTCTGTTTCTCAGTTGTGGTGTGAAAACTAAAGAAAATGCATGTTCTGTTGGTTACATGATATACACATTAGAATACATTCATGTGAAATTGTGAAAAATAGAAATGCAATTACAGCAGGGACTCTTAATTGACTTCAGATCTCTCTCTCTCTCCCCTTCCTGTATCTTAACAGACTCTAGTCTTCAACAGAGAGTAAGACCACTCCTATAAAGAGGGGCTTTTCTGGCCTCCAATGCAGATAATTACATAAGCATGCTATAGACTGCTGGTGCCTTCCACTACTTTGTGATATGGTGTCTAGGGTTAGAGTTTATTCAGCTACCTTGAACCAGAAGCTAACTTTAGAAATGAATAAAACTAGTCCACTTATGTTGTAATAATAAGGTAGAAGGAGCCTGGGTTTCCAAGGACATTTTGCACAGAGCTATCATACCAATCTTGGATTGCTCACTGTTGGACTTTTTACACATGAGAAAATATAATTCAAATATATATCTAAACTACTGCTGTTTTGTATTTCTATTGCTCACAGTTTAACCTAATACTGATAGAAAAGTATGATCAAAATAATTTAAAATAGTTATATAATAACCCAGATACTGCATTTTACACTATGAAATTCAGAGTTTATTAAGAAAGTATAGAGGACATCTAGTCTTTGTTCCTCTTCATTGCCTGTGCTTTTTCTTTAGTAACAGCATCCTGATTTTCCTTTGTGAATGGTATAGTCTTGCTGTGTTGCTCATTCAAGGTGTCCTAGCATGCACTGTCTTTAGCCCTCCTTAGTAACTTAAATCCTAAGTAAAGAGTGAAGAATAGAAAGTGTTTACTTCTGATGCAAAGCGGGAACACCCTAAGGAATTACCCATCGTGTTCCTGGTATTCACAGCCCTGGCACTGCTCTGCTTGCAGAAATTTCTGAGCCTATTTCAATTTTATCTTTAATTCTATTGAGCTTCTAAGAGCTATCATATAACTTTTTTCTGTTTTGATTATTTTATTCAGAGTTTGTTTTTTTATTGCTCATAAGAGAAAAAGAGAAAAAAAAAGAAAGAAAAAAAGGAAGGAAGGAAGGAAAGAAGGAAGGAAGGGAAGGAAGGAAAATATTAAAACAACAAATTTAAAACTCAATAAGATACTGCAATGGATGAATATCTGTGTCCCTCAAAATGCATATGTTGAAATCCTAACCCCTGGCCAAGTACGGTGGCTCACGCCTGTAATCCCAGAACTTTGGGAGGCCAAGGTAGGTGGATCACCTGAGGTCAGGAGCTCAAGACCAGCCTGGCCAACATGGTAAAACCCCACCTCTACTAAAATACAAAAAAATAGCTGGGTGTGGTGGCGGGCACCTGTAAGTAATCCCAGCTACTTGGGAGACTGAGGCAGGAGAATCGCTTGAATCTGGGAGGCAGAAGTTGCAGTGAGCTGAGATCATGCCATTGGACTCCAGACCAGGCAACAAGAGTGAAACTCCATCTAAAAAAAAAAAAAAAAGAAAGAAAGAAAAGAAAAGAAATACTAACTCCCAATGTGAGTGATCCTTTTAGTTGGGATGGCCTTTAAGAGGTGATTAGAACGTGAGGAAAGAGACCTGATGAATGAGATTAGTGTCCTTATAAAAGAGGCCTAAGAGAGCTCCCTTCTCCTTCACCATGTGAGGACACAGTAAAAAGATGGTTGTCTATAATCAAGTAAGAGGATCCTCACCAGACATTTCATCTGTTGGCCTCTCACTTTTGAACTTTCCAGCCTCCAGAACTGTGAGAAATACATTTCTGTTGTTTATTAGCCATTCAGTCTACAGTATCTTCTTTTTTCCCTCAGCTTCCTGAGTAGCTGGGATTACAGGCGCCCACCGCCATGCCTGGCTAGTTTTTACATTTTTAGCAGATACGGAGTTTCACCATGTTGGCCAAGCTCTTCTCAAACTCCTGACCTCAAGTGATCTGCTAGGATTACAGGCATAAGCCACTGTGCCTGGCCAGTCTACAGTATTTTATTATAGAAGCCCCCCAAATCTAAGACAGATACCTTAATCATTAAGCACCAGGTTACACCAATTACTTTGTAATTTGCTTATAATCTTCCTTCTAAATTTGGAGGAAAAAAAATGTTTTTCTAATTTTCTCTATAACTTTCATAGTTTCCAGAATTAGTCTATGGCTCACAGATAATAGGCTGTCTTTAGTATTGAAAACCCTTTTATGTAACCTGTTAGTAAAACTCATCTATGAGGGTTACTTTGAAGATCAGAAAGAAATATTTAAAAATATTTCCTAAGGTATAAAATGTTTCATAATAAAAGGTGATTATTTTTTCTAGAACAAGAAGACAGTATACTTCTAAAGTATTATTTTCTTATTCATTTATTAGAGACATTCATCAAAAACTAATCTCTGGAAAGTATTTGGAATTTTTTTTTAACTCTCTGTATGTGCCATATTAATGTTATGGTAAGAATAATTAGAATTTTGCCTGACATTTTGTCACTTACAAGAATTTCGTTAACCAAAAAAATGTAGGCAACTATAAAGTCCCTAAATCTTTTGATCATGACAAACAAGGTTTATATATTAAGCAGTGTCCTGTTCAAGAGGAATTGTACAGTTGTACAGAAATGTGCCTTTTGGTGTTATTGGTTATTGCTCTAGATCAAGTGCAATAATTCTTACCCATTGCTCTGAGTGAAAGATATAACAAACATCGTTCTTGGCTTCAAAAAGACTGCTTCTTGCTCTTATATGGAGAATCTCAATACCAGAACATGAGATGGATACATTTTGCAGAAAACAAAGTATTTAATGTGAGGTGAATAAGACTCAAGCCCATACAAGTTAAAGGTATATATAACTAGGTTTATTCCTGTCACTTATATGCCCTCCCTACCTTTGCCTTCCACATTTTGTAGAAGTGAGAAGAAAGTGTTAAAGTCCTAGGTGTTCTTAAGTTGGGGTTTGATAGAATTTTGGCCCATGAACTTGGATGAAAAGATTACTTAAAATAAGCTAGGTGTGGTGACTCACACCTGTAATCCCAGCAATTTGTGAAGCCAAGGTGGGCAAATCTCCTGAGGTCAGGAGTTTGAGACCAGCCTAGCCAATGTGGTGAAACCCAGCCAGGCATGGTGGTGTACACCTGTAGTCCCAGCCTCTCGGGAGGCTGAGGCAGGAGAATGGCTTGAACCAGGAAGGTGGAGGTTTTAGTGAGCTGAGATCATGCCATTGCACTCCATCCTGGGTGACAAGAACAAAATTCCATCTCAAAAAAATGAAAATAAATAAATAAATAAAATAAAATAAGCATTAATTAAAGAAACTAAATAAGACCAAGTAAATGGGGGGCTATTCCATATTCAAGATTGGAAGAATTAATATTTTTAAAATGTTCATACTGCCCAAAGAGATTTACAGATTCAATGCAATTTCTACCAAAATTCCAATGTCCTTCATCACAGAAATGGAAAAAAAAAAAATCCTAAAATTTCTGTACAACCACAAAAGACTCAGAAAAGCTAAGGAAATCTAGAAAAAAAGAACAAAGCTAGAGGCACTACCTGACTTCAAAATATATTACAAAGCTGTAGTAATCAAAACAACATGGTATTGGTGTAAAAAAGACACATTGAGCGATGGCATAGAATAGAAAGTCCAGAAATAAGCCCATTTATCTATGGTCAATTGGTTTTCTAGAAAAGTGTCAAGAACACACAACAGGGAAAAGATAGCCTTCTCAATAAAGGATGTTGGAAAACTAAATATCCACATGGAGAAAATGAAAATGCACCTTTATCTTACCCCTTATATAATAATAAATTCAAACTGGATGAGAACCATAAATGTAAGACTGGAGACTGTAGAATTACTAGAAGAAAACAGGGGAAAAGCTCAAGGGAATTAGCTTGGATGGACCATAAGCTCCCTGAAAGAAAATGGCATTCTGTTCACTCTTTTGGTTCCCAATTAGTTGAATAAACATATTTGAATGAATGAATGAATGACTACTATAAATGCTGTGAATTCATAACATTGCTTTGCTATTCACTCCCTTGACAACAGTCCTATGTACACTTTGGAAATAAACTTGTATAGGTTTATTTCCAAAGTTGCTAGTTGAGCTGAATTTAGACACTTGTTTATTACATATTGCAATGACTAGAGTCATTGTTTAGTTCTGTGGAGCTGCTGTAACAAATTACCACAAACTATGTGGCTTAAAACAATAGACATTTATTCTCTCACAGTTTTGATGGCTTGGAAGTCCAAATGCAAGGTATCAGCAGGGCCACCTTCTCTCTGAAGGAAGGATCCTTTCTTGCCTCCTCCTAGCTTCTGGCTTGCAATGGGCTCCTTGGTGTTCCTCAGCTTGTGGCAGCATGACCCTAATCTCTGTCTCTGTCTTCACACAGTCTCTGTCTCTGTCTTCACACAGTCTTCATTCGTGCATCTCTCCATATTTACAAATTTCTCTCTCCTTATAAGGACATCAGTATTATATTTAGGGCTCACGCTAATCCAGTATGACTTCATCTTTATTTGATTACATCTGCAAATACCCTATTTCCAAATAAGTTCACATTCACTGGAAATTCAACATCCAACACTTATAATCCTAAGTTGCACTTACATAGTTCTTCCTATGTGCCAGGCACTACTTTAAGCACTTTACCTATATTGGTTTATTTAATTATCACAAGGGTTCCATGAACTAGGTACTATCATTATCTCAGTATTGTAGAATAGCAAACTGAGGCAGAAAGACATCATACAGCCTTCATGGTCACATTGTGACATGGTCACATGGTCAAATAGGACTGACCTTTCCCTATGGTTACATTTTAGATTCAAAACCTGGAAAATTGGCTAAAATGTTCGTGCTTTTAATCATTACAGACTACAATCTCTCAGGTAAGATGGGACTCATTCAATGAAGCAAATATTCTTGAGGCTCTCTTTTGTTATGGAACCTATGCTTAATGATAAAGCTAGAGGGATGAAATTAAAACTCTAATATTTTAAGATTATATACATATAAAACTATATATATATATATATATATATCTTATTTTCATTAGATTGCATTAAACGCTTCAATATGTAACACAGTTATCTTCCCCAGGAAGTATATACTTGTGAAATTCTTTGTGGTATCCCTGGGAATCCCTTTACCGTGTATCCATGGCATTCTGCCTTTACTGGGCTCATTTCTTCCTACTCTCCGGAATATTTATCAAGGGAAGTTTCTCCTTTCCTACTCTACTCTATTTTATAGATATATATCCATGTAACTATATAACTATACATTTATATATACATATATATATATATAAAACTTAGGAGAGTTTGGATCTGGAGACAGACTGCTTATCCTCTCGGTGTGACTTTGGACAAATTATTAAAACTATAGTTTTAATAATTTAATAATAATTTAATAATAATAATTTAATTAATAATTGAATTATTAATTTAATAATAATTAATAATTAAATTATTAATTTAATAATTAATAATAATTTAATAATTAATTTAATGATTAAATTAATAATAATTTAATAATTTAATAATCATATATATGCTTCACACTTGTGAAGTGTTGAAGATTAAGCAAGTTTATTGTATATAAATTGCTTAGAATAGTGCCTGGCAAATATACTATTTTTATGACATTAATTATTAACATTACCATTACTATTGAAAATAAATTCTAAATTATTTATTTTACATAGATGATCTATTAGGAGAAAATAAATCTTTAAGTCAAAATGAATATTATTTTAATGTATGTTTCACTTCTTCCACCTAAACTTAAGAATTGCTTATTTGCTTCAAAATACCCATAAACATCTGGATTTGAAAAAATATTCTCTCTCCAGCTGTCTGGTGTGGTTCTTCTCACCCCAAAAGTGGGGCAGATGAAACCAGAAGGATAGGTATATACAGCATAACTTATGTGTTATGCTGTATAACCTAAGTGTTAGGTCTGTGACTGTCATCTCTCCCACCTTCTGTGAGATTCCTCCCGTTGGTGTAGGAAGTGACAAAGGTTCAGGAATCCTTGGATAAATATAAACACAAGTTTGAAAACTGTAAGTGTGAGTTTGTTTGTTATAATGACTCATCCAGATGCAAGCAAACAATCTCATCAAGATCTACACCTACTGGATTTCTAGAGTCACTTTCTTTTATGCTTATGTATCAAAGTATGCCATACACCCTCAGAAGTTTTTGTTCTTTCTAGGTGGCAAACTTCCTGAATAAATTTGTATTTAAATTAATATGTAACAATTGAATTTCACTTAGAATTTTTTTCTGATGTCTCACCTTTGTTAACTAGGTTAGTACAAAAATAATTGTGAGTCTTGCAATTACTTTTAATAGATATTAAATATTAATGTTTTTCCCAGTACAAACATAAATAGGGCTTATTTGTTTGATTTTTATATTTCAAAAGAAATAGGTCATTTGCCTTCAAAATGAACACATTGATGGCTTTCAGCTAGTGAAGTAGAAAATTTGGAAATGATATGCATTTGGGACATGAATTTTACTTTGACTAAAAAGAAACCTTATTAATTATATATTATCTGTCTGGCCCACTACTGTCAATGTGATTTAAAAGATGAATGGTTAAGCTAGAATAGTGAAGAGAAAAACCACTGTACATATGTTATCTGATGTTTACACAAGCATATTTATAAAGTAATGTTTAAATGTTGGGGTACATTTGCATTTATTTTTTCAGGAATAACATAATTAAAGAATGTGGGAAAAAGAAGTTTTAAGATAAACCATTTTTAAGTTCATATGTAGACTGTAAGCCTTGTAGCAGAGAATAGAATTGTGTACAAAAATAATTATTCCCATTCCATATCCATTATGGTGAATAGGTATGAATAATGAAATTTCCCTACTTGGAAAATATTTGCTTTCTTTGTTCTGCTACTTTGGGCTTTAACCTAGGTCTAAAGTACAGTAGTTTGGGGGTAAAGATGAGAGAAGAAAACTTCTGTTTCTGCCTTTAAGTAAGAAAACAGATACTATGCTGTAATTTCTAGTAGTGTTAGATTTTTTCCTCAAATATATTGTTCCTTGCCTTTGCTTTCAGTTCAAAAACGGTAGCTTGGGGACAGAAAGCAAAGCCTTAGAGTAGGAAAGGAGAAACTTCCCTTGATAAATATTCCAGGGAGTAGGAAGAAATGAGCCCAGTAAAGGCAGAATGCCATGGATACACGGTAAAGGGATTCCCAGGGATACCACAAAGAATTCCACAAGTATATGCTTCCTAAGGAAGATGACTGTGTTACATATTGAAGCATTTAATGCAATTTAATGAAAATAAGCAGATACTATATATCGAAATGCACATATGAGTTACAGATTGGAGCTTTTCATCAGTAACATAATAACTCCCCTTAGGTTTCATAGGCCTTTCCCAAACAGGCAGACAGACACATGTGATACTTGTGGAAAAAGATGGCTTTGCTTTTGTGAGATATGTATTTGGACTAAGCTGATCAGAAGAGAGGTTGTTTATTTTGTTTCTACTCAATCATTCTGGCCTCTTGACAAACTTAATTTACTTAAAAAAAATAGAAAAGTATCGTAAATATATGAACTATATAATGTATGAATCTATTAGCAAAATTGGACATTTTCGCCATGTATATGTACTTTGTTTTGTTATATAACAAAATTTATCATATATTTTTTGACTATTTACCCCACGAAAATAGGCATGTGAGTTATGTTTGCTCACAATCTCTAACGTATAACTATCCCTGATGTGCAAGTATTTTTGAACTCAGAGGACTGTGTTGTAATTAATACTGATGAAGAAACCAGAGTTAGAAATGTCTTTAGCAGACACTATAACACATTTCCAGCTTGGGCTTGGACTCACTGTAGGTGGCACCACACATGTGCAACACTGCTTGAAAATAACTGAGCAGATTTAACACAATCATCTAGAGCAGGTATCAGCAAACTTTTTCTGTAATGGTACAGATAGTAAATGTTGGGATTTGCAGGACATGTGGTCTCTGTACAAGTCTTTAATTCTGCCACCATAGGCAAAAAGCAGCCACAGATAATGTGTAAATGAAAGAATGTAGCTGTGTTCCAATAAAACTTTATTTAGATTTGGCTCATCAAGCCCCGATCTAAACATGGAAGTGTTTTAAAAAATAGTGAGTTTGGAATGAATTTGTCCATAAATGTGAGTGTCCTTTTGGATTTACATTTATTTCTACTTACTTGATGTTGCTCTTTCCTTTTTTACATTTTAAATTGTTGATATAATATTTTTTGTTTTAAAATGCAACTATTTTTTCTTCAAAAAGAAAAAAACTTAGGTTTTTTTCTGCAAGCAAAATGGGAAAAAAAGGTATTATTTTTACTATAATTACTAAGTCATAGACATGTAAAATCCACAAAATGGATTGATGATTTTAGAAATGCAATATCATACCCAAAGGCACAAGCTGTTTCAAACAGTCTGTACATATTTGGGCTAAAACAAAACCCAAACCAAACCTTAATTCCACCAGCAATGAAACGTGTCTTTGGCCTTGGTAGAAACATCATGACTTGCTCAACACGGCAAAATCCACAAATCCTCTCTAGTGCTATGTGGAAGTATCCCACCAGGTCCCCGAGTCCAGAGGCGAGGTGGGAGATTCTGGTTGCACCCAGTGCAAAGCGTTTGAATCACTGGACCAACTTCCAAGTCGATTTTTATAAATATGCACAAATAGGCTAGGCGCGGTGGCTCATGTCTATAATCCCAGCACTTTGGGAGGCCGAGGCGGGTGGATCACGAGGACAGGAGTTCGAGACAAGCCTGACCAACATGGTGAAACCCCGTCTCCACTAAAAAAAAAAAAAAAAAAAATAGCCAGGTATGGCGGCACACACCAGTAATCTCAGCTACTCAGGAGACTGAGGCAGGAGAATGGCTTGAACCCGGGAGGCAGAAGTTGCAATAATCTGTGATCGCGCCACTGCACTCCAACCTGGGAGACAGAGTGAGACTCCGTCTCAAAAATAAATAAATAAATAAATAAATAAATAAATAAATAAATGCAAGTAAGTTACAGGCACTTGAAATGTCTTGCGCTGGAATAACCCAACATTGCAAGATAATGTATTACAGAGTGCCCAGACCCAAGCTGGGTTCAACAGGCAAGGATTATGGTTCTCTCAGTCTCTCTCAGAAAACAAGAAGCTGTGGGATTAGGTTTCAGCCGAAGCTGTCTTCTCAAGACAATATTTAGGATTGCTCTGACACAATTTGTTGGGTCTGCCTTTGATAACAGTATAGCAAAACACTATTATCACCATCATGAAGAGGAAGTAACTGGTATGCATAAGATGCAAATTCATCAATGAACAGTCATCATCTGGAGCAATAACTGTATGCTTGGGATTAAAAACGTGATAGCCTTTTTCAATGGGCCTTTTCTAACACCGGAAAAGACTGTAACCTTGAGCGTATTGTGCTGGCCTTTCTATCAGTTCCAAAGATCTTGCACCATAGTGTAGCATCGCTGTGTGTCAGAAACACAGTGCGGTGGCTGCACAGTGAAGGGGAACACACCCAGGGTGTCCCTGAGGGTCATGCATGCTGTGAACACCATCTGCTCATGGGGACCATCAAGAGCACAACTATCTGATGTTCAAGTTGCAGGCAGAGTAAAGGTAATATTTATCCCTTCGTGGGCTTCTCTGTCTCAAAGTCCAATCTGATGACCTAAAATGATTGAATACAGATGAGTGATGCCATGAGAGTACCCCCCAAATAATTTGAGTGGGTCCAGGGTTAGGATGATTTTGACTGAGATGTTAACTGGGCCTGAATCCTCCAGGGCCTGGGAAGACCCAGTGGATGCTCTGGTCTGCATGGTCATTATGCTTCCCGAAGTTTTGGTGTCATTTTTGAGATGCCTTAATGTTTCGTTTTCTGATGCATGCAAGTCCAAATCATTAAACCACAGCAGAAAAGTATTCCGATCTTCTGCCATTTCTGGTGACTTAATCTCCATGATTTTGAAGAAACAGTCCAGGGTTCGGAAAGCTATGCCATGGTGCCCACAACGATCATAAAGACCACCAAGGAGGCGGACCGATGATGTATACCTTCAGATTCTCCAGGGGGTTGATGTTAAAAATTATTTGGGTAAGCTCCACCCAGCCTTGGCTGGCACCTGTGTGCCTGCAGGCCCAGCCAGCCACCTCCTCAATGATTTGCATCAGTCCCAGGGACACTGGGCACCAGGCTCCCCACTGTTCTCGGGGGAGTGTCCAGCCGGGTCCATAGGGCCAAGCTGAGGACCAGAGACCAGCTAAGCTCCTGAAGCTGCAACACAGGGTCTGCTTGACTCCAGTAACCACATTTAAATATTCTTAAAAATTGCTCAATCTTGAACTTTCCCACAGAATTTCCTTTGTTGAATGTCTTTAATTAAATGTAATGGATATAACCTGTTATATTTTAGAAAGTTTTAAAAGAGGCTATGTCTGCAGGACAAGATAAAGTTAAATTAAATAAGGAATATGAGACAGGGTTACAGTAGGATAGAAAATAGCAGGATAGAAAATTAAGATGTAATATGATGAGATGCACAAAAGACAGTTTATGAAATTCCGTTCACGTCCTACATATAGATCACATTTTTATCTCAAAGCCTTCTAAACACATAGCGTGAAAAAAGAAACATGATTTACGTCAGAATGTTCAAAAGTTGAAATCTTATTTTTGCCACCAGCAAAGTACAATGTGGGATTCCTAATTCCAAGATATGAGAAAAAATGTTTTCTTGTGGTCTCCATCACTAAAACAATAGTGAAGTCCTTGCAATTTATAAAATCTTTATAAAAGAAGATTTTTGGTAAACACGTTGGTTGCTTAGTTTAACTGAAGCTTTTGGTTAAAATATTGGTTATATAATTGCTTCAATATTACTTTTCAGTAGACCCTTGAAAAACATACAAGTTAGAGATGCTGACCCTCTGCTCAGTTGAAAATTCATGAACTTTTGACTCCCCCAAACCTAATTACTAATAATCTACTCTTAACCAGAAGCCTTATTGATAACACAAATAGTCAATTAACACAATGATGTGTATATATTATATAATATATTCTCACAACAAATTTAGAGAAAGGAAAATGGTATTAAGAAAATCATAAGGAAGAAAAAATGTATTCACTATACAGTAAGTGGAAATTCATCATCATAAAGGTCTTTGTCCTGGTTCTGTCCACACTGAAGAAGCTAAGAAAGAGAAGGAAAAGCAAGGATTGGTCTTGCTGTCTTCACAGGTGGCAGGGGTGGATGAAGTGAAGGAGGCGTAAGAAGAGGCAGGAGAAGCAAGTACACTATATGTAACCTTTAGAGAATACACTATAATTTCTAACTTGTTTCTTTTTCACTCTAAAAATGTTTCTAATGGTACCAATGTGTACGGAATCGGTGGGTTCTTGGTCTCGCTGACTTCACCAATGAAGCCTCAGACCCTGGCAGTGAGTGTTACAGTTCTTAAAGATGACATGTCCGCAGTTTCTTCCTTCTGGTGGGTTTGTGGTCTTGCTGGCTTCAGAAGTGAAGCTGCAGACTTTGGCGGTGGGTGTTATAACTTACAAATGCCCCGAGGACCCAAAGAATGAGCAGCAGCAAGATTTATTGCAAAGGGCAAAAAACAAAAACAAAAACAAAAACAAAAAAACAAAAAACAAAAAAACAAAACCTTCTACAGTATGGAAGGTGTTTACAGAGAACAGATTGGTCAATTTTACAGGGTGCTGACTGGACCATTTTGACAGGGTGCTGATTGGTGCGTTTACAATCCCTGAGCTAGACACAGAGTGCTGATTGGTGCATTTACAATCCTCTAGCTAGATATAAAAGTTCTCCAAGTCCCCAGTACACTCAGGAGCCCAACTGGCTAACTGGCTTCACATAGTGGATCCTGCACAGGTCTTGCAGGCGGAGCTGCCTGCCAGTTCCTAGCCATACCTGCACTCCTCAGCCCTTGGGCGGTTGATGGGACTGGGTGCTGCGGAGCAAGGGGCAGTGCTCCTCAGTGAGTGTTGGGTCACTCAGGAGCCTAGGGGAGGCTCGGGCATGGCAGGCTGCAGGTCCGGCACTCTGCCCCACGGGGTGGCAGCTGAGGCCTGGTGAGAATTCCAGCACGGTGCATGCAGGCTGGCAGTGCTGGGGGACCCCGCAACCTCCGCAGCTGCTGACCTGCGTGCTAAGCCCCTTACTGCCCTGGGCTGGCAGCACTGGCCAGCAGCTCCTAATGTGAGGCCCACCGACCTCGTGCCCACCGGAACTTGTGCTGGCCTGTGAGTGCCACGCGCAGCCCTGGTTCCCGCCTGCACCTCTCTTTCCACACCTGCCCTCGAGCAGAGGGAGATGGCTCCGGCCTCGGCCAGCCGAGAGAGAGGCTCCCACAGTGCAGTGGTGGGCTGAAGGGCTCCTCAAGCGGCACCAGAGTGGATGAGGAGGCCAAGGAGGCGTCAAGAGTGAAGGCTGCTAGCTCATTGTCACCTGTCACCAGTACTCTTTAAACCATTTTACTTTAGTTTTAGCACTCATATAGAAAAGTCCATGTCATAAAAGAAGTCCAAAGCGGCCCTAAATAATCAGAATCTTCCGCCAAGTTGTCCAATGTTTTTCTGGCATTGCTTCTTCTATGACTTCTTTCTCATCACCTGAGAATGGTTCAGAAATACTGTTCTCCATCCAGTTGTTTCTGTTAATATCACCAGTGTGCTGTTTATTAGTTCTTGAATTTCTGTAAGATCCACATCTTGAAACTCTTTCCCACCTACTTTTTTTTAAATATATATATCCAGAATCTCTTTCATGATTTCCTTCATTGGCTCTGTTGTGAATATTGTGATGTCACAGAATTTTCTCCAGCAGAAATTTATTGTTTGGATCTTGATAATTTTCATGACTTTTTCTATCACGTTGATGGCATCTTCAGTGGTGTCATTTTTCCAGACTCATGGTCTCTCAGTCGTGTTTCTCTTCCACAGCTTTGAAAATCTTTTTTATGGAGTACCATTTATTATGAGCCTTAATAATCCTTATGACCCCTTGATCTAGAAGCTGAATTAGAGATATGTTTGGCAGCAAATAGATATCTTTGATGCCTTTGATGTTGAACTCATAGGATTCTGAGTGGCCAAGGGTTTGTCTAATCAAAAGAATGCCAAAGGGCAATGCTTTACTAGAAAGGTACCTTCTGAGATCAGGGACAAAGCATCAATTGAACCCATCCAGAAAAAGGGTTCTTGTCCAAGTGTCCTTGTTGTAAAACCAAAGACTAGCAGTTGGTGTTTATCTTTCCCTTCAAGGCTTGGGGTTTCACAGCTTTACACAAAAGGTCAGTTCTGATCATAAACTCAACTTCATTTACATAAAACAGTAGAGTTAGCCTGTCCCTTTCTGCCTTACATCCTAGTACTCACTTCTCTTCCTTATTAATATCCTTTAAAACTCTCCCCGCCCCCCCCCCCCCCAGAATAGGGTACTTTTGTTGACATTAAAATCCCATTCAGGTAGAGATACTTTTTCTCCTCAATGCTCTTCTTAATGGGAATTCATCTGCTATCTCTTGGTTAATAGAAGGCGCTTCTCCTGTTATTTTGACATTTTTAAAGCCAAACTTCTTTCTAAAACTGTGAAATCATTCTTTGCTGGCATTAAATCCTCCAGCTTTAGATTCTACACTTTCCTTTTGCTTTGTCGTAAAATGACTTCGTTTTTTATCAAATCATGTTAGAGTCTATCTAGGCTTTAACCATATTAGATTCTAAAGACCCTATCTTACTGCTGTAAAGAAAGAGCCTTTCTTATAGCAATCTTGTATCCACATAAAAGCTACGTTTTCAACACAAGATAATAAGACATTTTGCAAAAAGTACAGGGTTTGTTCACCTGCTGGCACAGCTATAGAAAGGGCTTCATGTATCTTTTTTCTTTTCTTTCCTTTTTTTTTTTTTTTTTTTAACAATGATCCTTACCCTGGATTCGTTTATCTTGAAATGGCAGGCAAACACAATTGCAGACCTCAATTTAAAGTATATATCAAGCAATTAACCTTTTTTCTTGCATTTTCATGACTTTCCTCTGCTTTTGGGAGCACTTCCTGCATCACTAATGGCACTTTATTTTGGGTACTATCATGTTATTCAAGGTTTGTGATATTGCACTAAACATGGCAAATACATGAGTATAATGAGAGATCCTTTTTTACTGTGATAAACAGTTTACTGTAGTGAGGAACTGCTCACATAAAGACGATTAAAATTACAAGGTGTTTTCAGCAGATACTCACAACACTTCAGCTCACTGCAATAGCAACAAGAGGTGGCTACAAAATTATTACAGTAGTACAGTATGTATTTCAGTTAATTTTATGTGGTTATGATTTGATACTGGATCTTTATATTTGTTTACATTTCTTTGGACTGTGAATGAGGTCATGTATTGTCAATAAGTGTGTGTATAAATTTTGATAAATTTTAACTTTTGTAATAGATTTGTGTGTATTGTATGGTAGTAAAGGATAAAATAGAATAATATCTGCATACATTTTACTCATTCATGACATACCTAACTTTTTAATTTTTTAGTTATTTTTAGGGTATAAGGTTTATCTGTGAGTTTTTTCAAATTTTCTCAAGTCTACTGAAAATTTTCTAATATATTTGTTGAAAAAGATCTGTGTATAGATGGTCCTGCTCCGTGAAAATCCCTGTTATTCAAGGGTCAGCTATATTTTGAAGAAAACCTTAGTGTTACTATAACGGATCTCCAATGGAGCAGCAATAAAATGTGTTAACGGAAATGGGAAAATTGGAGATTAAAATAGTAATTGGAACTAAACCCGTCTTCATTGTTCTCAGACATGTGGCTCAGAAAACCCTAGAAGCCACAGAATCTTTGGAAAACAATAGAGGAAAAGACCTTAACGAGTGCATTATTTCTTATGGCATAGGTAGCCTTTTGCCCAAATCATAAGGCAGAGGAATGTTCTCCTGGCAGCCCACTTAGGGAGCGAGAAAAAGACAGAGCTGAGAATCAGGCTGGGACAGGTATGAAGATAATACTGTACTTGGGGTTTGTACCTCAAAAACATGTTGGGAGGAATAATGGCAGAAACCAGAATTTAGTGCAACACTGGGAAACTGAAAGCAACAGGAGTGTAGTCATGGGATTTCTGTATAAGCAGAGACAGCCAGCTACAACTTAGTTTTACAGTATAGTAAGTGAATAGGTAAAGCCAAGGAGACGACAAAGCAGTGGAATGGAAACAGTAGCAGCAAAATTCCTTGAATTAGGAAAAGAAGTCGGCCGGGCGCAGTGGCTCCCGCCTGTAATCCCAGCACTTTGGGAGGCCGAGGCAGGCGGATCACAAGATTAGGAGATTGAGACCATCCTGGCTAACAAGGTGAAAACCCATCTCTACTAAAAATAAAAAATAAAAAAATTTTTTAAAAAATTAGCCAGGCATGGTGGTGGGCAACTGTAGTCCCAGCTACTCGGGGGGCTGAGGCAGGAGAATGGCGTGAACCCGGGAGGCAGAGCTTGCAGTGAGCGGAGATTGCCCTACTGCACTCCAGCCTGGGCGACAGAGCGTGACTCAGTCTCAAAGAAAACAAAACGAAACAAAAAAACAAAAAAGGAACTCAAATCTAAAGGAAGTCTTAAAAACATTTTGAAGAATTACCTTTTTAGAGTTACTGCTCGAAGAATATGATCACCTTGGCAGTAAGAAACTTGGAATCCCCAGAAAGGATGAATAAAAAGGGCCTGAGTACATACATGCATAAAAATGAAATAAAAGGAAAATAGGTAGAGGTCAAATTTCTATTGTAAAATATTAACCTATAATTGAATCTTAATATTTGTCTATAGTTAGCTTGGGTGAAATTATACAAGTCACTTTGTGTAGGGGAGAGCTAGCATTTACTAGGAGAAAATAAACACTTCATGTTAAGTTTGCAATTTCGTTTAAACTTTGGAAAAATGCTTATTCTACATCTAAGTTGCAGGACTATTAGGCAGCTTTCCTAAGGTCTCACATCTATGTGAGTCAGTTTTGAATCTTACTTCCATTTCCCTGGCTGACTCCCCTCCAGGGCACTCCTTCCCATCACAAGTTGACTTTGGGTCTGGACACAGCATTGTTGCGAGAATGTAAACCAGAGCAACTGCTGCGTGACTCAGCCACTCAGGCCTCTCTAGGACTTGAGTCATGTTAGTTACCTTTCCTGCAAATCAGTTTCTGCATCTATAGAGTGGGATGATAGAACCTGCCTCACAGTCATGGAGCAAGGATGAAATGAGATAGTGAATGTCCAATGCTTCTTTGCAGCTCGCAGGACTGCCATATCTTAAAGTTTCCCATTAAATCCCTGGACAGGGGCAAAGCTGCAGCATTGTATTACAAGCACATAGTAAGCACTCAACATGAAGTTACTGTGATTCAAACAAAGCAAAATGGATATTTTTTACAATAGTTATTTGCTAAATATGACATTATTATAGTCCCTTCTACAAAAAAAAAATGCAAGAAATCTTTGCATCCCACCAAAAAATAGGTAAAATGGGAATTTCTTATCATTATAATTCTTCATTTCAACTTTGTTTAATTATACCCTAGACAACGAGGGATTTAGTTTATTTTCTTAAGCTATTCTAGTAAAAGCTTCACATACAAATGTTCAGTTTCATTCACAGCTAATATTTTTTCAACAAATAACATAATACTTCTTTTACAAAATACAGTTAGAATATATATTTGCCTAGTTTTTCATAAGTAGTCACAGTTCTTGCTCCACACTCATTGAAGTTAATACAAAAACTTGACAGAAAACCAGCAATCTAACCACAGCAATTTATGTAGATTTTAAAGTCATGTAGATTTTACCAAAAATTTCAACCCCCTTTAACATAAACATTCCAGGCTGAGCACAGTGGCTCATGCCTATAATCCCAACACTTTGGGAGGCTGAGGAAGGCAGATAACTTGAGCCCAGGAGTTCGAGATCAGCCTGGGCAACATAGGGAGACCGTGTCTCTACAAATATACAAATATTAGTCAGGCATGGTGGTGCGTGACTGTAGTCACAGGTATTTGGGAGACTGAGGTGGGTAGAATGCCAGCACCCAGGAAGTCGAGGTTGCAGTGAGCCTTGATCACCCCACTGCACTCCAACCAGGGCAAGGAGAGTGAGACTGTTTCAAACACACACACACACACACACACACACACGCACACATACACACACCCTCTTAAATTCTTTTAGTTTTACCCCTTTAAGATGTCCCTGCAATTGCAACCTCTTTCTTCTGTCTTCCCCACACAGTCACAGCCAATCCTTCCTATTTTGCACAGATTCTCTCCTTAGTTTAAATTATCTACTCGGGAAAACAAACTAAAAAATTAGCTAATTTTTAAGGAAAGCCACTGAGAAAACAGCTCAGTTGAAAGAAAGAGCTGAGTCCCTTGTTTCTCAAACGTTGCCTTCCTGTTCTCACCGAGAGAGGTCATCTCCCACAGTGAAATCTTTGTCAGAAATAGTTTCAATGCTTGGGAGATACTTGAAGCTACCTATTTGTACATTTTGACCACTCTGTGCCCTTTCCCCCTATCTGAGTGTTCTTCCAGACTAAAGTAGCCTCAGAGTGGGGCTAGCAGGCCCTCCATGGTGTCTATGCAACCCTCTGTCCCTGACCTACCAGCAGCCAGCAAGCAGACTGAGGCAACAGTATTCAAATAGGATGAAAAGATGTTCATAGCTTATTTGAATGTTAAGTGTCTTTCTTTATGCAGTTGCTTTGTTGTTTATATTGTCATAGAATAAATAGTATGATAGTTTATTTTTGTTGCTTTTGAAAAGTGCATAGCTGATTTAATGTATATTCATGTTTCATAATGTATTGTCTGACATGTCTCTATAGTCTCTATTCTCTGTATATATATTCTCTCTATATATATTTATAATATATATATAGAGAAAAAAAAATATATATATATATATTTCTCTTTCCCTCTGGCATATCTGGAGGTTACTTTGTGATATTGGTATAGGGGAGATGTAACAATGTCATGTTCTTAAGGCTTTGATGCTGTCTTATTATTTTTACCTAGACAATATATACTCTTTTCCAGAAACATATGCAAATGTAGGCTCCTTTATGAACCCTTCCTTTCCCTTCCTGAGACAAGTTAATCACAGCCTCTTCTGAATTGCTTCTATTGTTTGCTCCTCACAGGCATTCCATATTGTTCTAATACAAAGTTTCTTCTCCCTGACTCTTACAGAGGTATTCCTGTTGCCTAGAAAACTACCTGCCACAGAGAACATGAAATATTTATGTCAATTGAATATATTGACGCCAATGAGGCAGATTACTGGTTTGATTTTTCAGATATTAATCTTGATAAGCAGTGGTTTTGCATTTGGTTTTTAACCAGATAAACAAAAATGTATTTAATGCAGATGGGCACAAGTGAGCAACACTCAAGACTGGGCTTGCAAAACAAAAATCTCCATGTGCATTTTTTTTTAAATCGAGGCAAACCAAAGGATTTTTTTATAAATATTGTTATTCTACTAGAAATGACATCACTTTTCCCCTATTGCTATGAAATTTTGTGGTTTATATTGTTCAGTGTAGATAAGTTATCGTAGAAATTATTGTTCTGACTTTCCTCAAAACTAGCTTTGTGAACCCATGTGTGTTCGTGTGTGTGAGGGAGTATACAGAATAGAATTAATTCTTGTTCAGTGATCGCATTATAGAAAGTGCATTGAACAACGGCCATTGGCAATTATATGTGTGCATGTAAACACAGGAACACACCAGCCCTGGCCTTCTGGTGCAACAGACAGTGTCATGACTTTACTATGTCCAATGGAATTAAAGTTGGACATGTATAATTCTATTATTCATCACTGTTTCTCTTTCTTAGATATGCTGATAGAGTATATTATTTATTATTGAAAAATTTCAATTAATACCTATAAACTGTTGCAAAATAATTCAAGAATACAACAATTAACCTTCCTTCCATTTTGGAGTAATTTCTTTAGAATAATTTCTGTCTTCTAAGTGGTTTAATTTATTTTGCTTGCCACCATTTCAAGAGCAGGCTGTTGTCTTTATAAAGCTCTCTAAAAGCACTCCAAATTTGTGAAAAGAAGAAAATGTCTTTACAACTATGAATATTTCTGTAACTTTCAAGAGATTCTTGTGTTATTTGCCTCATTTCCCAAAGTGTTAGATGGAAGTGAAAATTACTCCCTACTAATAATGTCAACACTATAATTCAGTTACTTTTCTATGCTCAAATAGTTATGTGACATTAAAATTAAGAATAACCGACTTGATTTCACTTAACTTTATGTTCGGGTCTTTCATCTTATGCACTGATGACAGCTGGAGTCCTGAACTACTCTGCAATATTTCCTTTAAATACCGGCACTGAGGTATAGTCTTGAGATAGTTAATAAAGACAGGAACATGGCATAAAAATCCCTAAGACTTAATCACAATTGGATAGAGAGCAAAAAAGTATTCTAAAAAACGTAATAAAATGTTTGTATTGATGATAATAAACCTGGAGGTGTTTTCTGGAGAGAAGAATTGTGTTTATAATTATTCCTCAAATCTGTTAATTTTTACTTCTTGGGGATTCTAATGATATTGCTCATTTTGTTAGCTTGGTTTGACTTTGGGTTTTATAATTTTTTCCTTAACTCCCATATCTGTATTGAATATTCTTCACTCCATCATCATCATCACTGTCCATCATCACTGTCCTAATGAACATCACTGCCCTAACCATGACTGTAGACAGTAGGACTAAAGAGAAGGAAAGTATCCTTCCTTTCATTTACACTGCTTACTTTTATATGTAACATATCTCTTACATAGTATTTTGTTTACTGAAAATGGGCAGTTTTAAGATAACATGAAAGAACTTATTTCCCTTAAGATTAAATTATATGAAAATGTTGAATCTAAATTCAGGCTTTATAATCAAGCTAGAGGGAAAAATACTCCTTCTGGAGTTCAAATTTTTGGCATCACTTAGGATGGGAATGGTGGCTGTGATACTGGATAGCTACTGAACAAGAAATAACATCACTTAGAGTTTGGAGCCCTGTGCTAGTTTGTGCCAAATTCTTCGTCTTCATAAATATTTATGAGTGATTTCTGCCATCTCGTTAGAATGTAATTCAAAGACAACAGGTGCAAGCAATGATTGCTCAAGCTAGGCCAACTAACTTTGTTACTGTGTTCCAAGTTTTACTTTTAGAAGGATCTGTAGAGAGTTGTCTCTGTGACATTTTTGGTTTATTGATTTCATTTGAAAGATGTTGTTTGGGCACTTCTAAATTTCAGTGACTTGCTTCCAGTGAGCTGTAGTCTAGTTTGAAAAACAAATGCTAAAGGAAAAATTATACAAATAATCCTTCAGTTACATTTGGGAAGAAATATAGAGTGAACTGTGAGTCTGCCTCATGCAGACTGTTAAAGAAGGTGTACTGGGACTTCCAGAATGAGTTGGAGTTCAGTAGGCCAAGTGGAGCTGTAAAGGAATGGAGGGAGAGCACTCCGGAGAGACTGAGATGCCTGGGTTAGGGCCTTGAGGCAGAATGGCACTTGCTCCTCCTGAAAGCAGAAAGAAGACAAAAGTGTCTGGGGAACAGTGAGTCAAGGACGGAAGGTGAGACTATCAAAATAATCAGAAATGAGATCTTAAAAATTTTTGTAAGTCATGTTAAACAATCATATATTCATCTAAGGGATTGGATGAATATCTATTAATGGCTTACTGTTATCTATTAAATATCTATTAAGAGTTACCAAATATCTATTCATGGCTTACTGTTACTGTGTGCCAAGCACTGTTCTAGGTCCTGGAAATATGGCAGTGGTTGAAAGAAAAAAAAAAAAAAAAAAGAACACTTTTGCACTTAAATGACATTAGGGAGACAGGAAATATGTAAGTGAGTAAATATATGGTGGGTCAATAAGGGTTATAGAGAAAAATAAAATAATGAAGATACAAAATTGCAAACACGGCTGGGCGCGGTGGCTCTGTAATCCCAGCACTCTGGGAGGCTGAGGTGGGCAGATCATGAGGTCAGGAGATCGAGACCATCCTGGCTAATATGGTGAAACCCTGTCTCTACTAAAACTACAATAATTAGCTAGGCATGGTGACACACGCCTGTAGTCCCAGCTACTTGGGAGGTTGAAGCAAGAGAATCGCTTGAACCCAGGACAGGAGGCAGAGGTTGCAGTGAGCGGAGATGGTGCCGCTGCACTCCAGCGTGGGTGACAGAGAGACACTCCATGTAAAAGGAAAAAAAAAAATGCAAACACAGGGGTCCTATTTTACTAGGATGCTCAGAGGAAACTCTATTATAAAGAGACACATAGGTAGATAATTGAAGCATGTGAAAACTGAGTAATGTAGATATCTTGGAAAATGATGAGTAATTAAACAGGAGTTTTCAGTCTGGCCTCCCTCCTAGAATTCAGTTAGCCTATGAACTTGATTTGGAAAAAAATATTAAAACATTCCTCCCAATAACCTGTATGTGAAATTCAGTGTTCCCTTCAATTTTGGATTGTATCAGTAATCCACAAGAGTCCTAGCAGCAGCTGTAATGTTGCTCAATTTACAGTTATTGTATTTTGTATAACAGTGTTAAGATACCCTGAAATATTTAGTCTCATCTCTATTTTGGCGTTATCATTATTCTCAGATGTGCTGCTAGATCTCATTTTGATGAATTAATTAAAAAGCATATATGTTACTATAAAAATTGGTTTAAAATATTTTTAATACTTTTGTTTCAATATAATTGATTACATTTGTAATTCTGTGAATTTTGTATGCATTATGAAACATCATTCTGAGAAACCTCTATCTGCTTTACTCAACCCTCCTTCCAGGAAGGGTCCACGATGCAGAAAATGTGAAGAGTCTCCATGTTAGAGAGAATAAGGAGAAAAGCCCTGATATAAAAGTGTTCTTGATATGTTCAAGAGACAGCTCTGAGAACAGTGAGGAGGAAGCAGAGGGGTGGGTGGGAGTGGTGAGAAAAGAGAGCAGGAGGTAGAAGGCAGATCAGTTGATCATGGCAGGGCTTTGCACCTGCACAGTGAGAGGTTATTAAGGGTTTAAAGTTAGGGAGCCAAATTAAGAACATTCAGAAAGCCTAGTGATAAAGAGAAATATTAAAAACTAATTAATACCAATAACATTTTACCTAACTGAGCTAATCGCCTTGCTCCCTATGAGAGCTATGAAAATACATTGCTTTCCTCCAAAGCACTTTGCTTGTTAAATCAAATGTTTCAGGGTCAAGGCTGTGCTGTACTTTCTCAGTTGAAAATTAAACCTTGTGAATTAGAATATTATCTAGAAACAATTTCCTTCTCTGCTTTCAATTTTCTACATGCTGAGCTTTCTAAATTTGCATTTGCTTTTTTAAAAAATCCAATAAAGTCACATCCTTTTATCTTAATTTATTTTATATTTGCAATATCAAAGTTTTCAAGTGTAAGACTTGAAGTTAAATGGCAGCATTTACTGTCTTACATACTAGGACAGAAAGCACATGTGTTTTTATCAGCTCTGCCACTGTGTGATTTTTAACACTGCATTTGTCCAGCCAGACCTGACTGTACTTCTCAGTGTTGCTCTGTGACATCTCATCCTCCTGCTCACATTCCAGTTGAGCTGCTCATTACCCTCAGAGTGGATTCCAATGGATGTTTCTTTCTTGTGACATGTGAAAAATCATTTTCATTACTATTACACAAGCCTTTCTAGGTTACCTCTTCAGGTTTACTTACCAACTTATTTTCTCCCTCCAGTCAAGAAGAGCCTGGTTTTAACTGCTTTTTTAAAAAATTAGTAAATCCGGTGTTATTTCCATTATTGTCCCAATAGAAAATTTATTCTCTTAGACTTTTCATAGATTCAAATTTCAATATATTTTTTAAAATCATAATTTATACTTTTTCTTTCCATGATGTGTTTGATTTATCTTCCTCAATTTACTTTCTTGATACATTATTTTCTTTTTTTCTTTCTTTCTTTTTTTTTTTTACATAAGAAAGTAGCAGTCTTTTATTGCAAATATGTGCACACTCTCGGGCGAGGTTCTCTGGTCCTCAGGCGTGGGGGGCCAGGGAAGTTGCACTGGCGCTCTCGGGTGAGGTTCTCTGGCCCACAAAAATGGGGGTCGAAGAAGTCACCCCGGCTCCTGCCGGCAGTGGACTTTTATGCATTGGTACTGGAAGGGGGAGGGCAGGGGGCGGGATAAGGGCATGATAGGGGCGTCTCCATAGGCATGGCCGGGTAAGTTTCGATCTCTTCAGATTGACGTCCTGCGGCACCTGCTCAGTTGATCTGCATGTTCCCGTGCGCGGGTAAGTTGGTGATGAAGAACCCAGAAGCAACAGGGGCGGTGCCTTCTTGTTTACCTTCCTCCATCTTGTCCCTTCTCGCTCACCCAAACAGTCCAACCTCTTATTGATTATAAGAATTTGGGGCACCGTTGCCTGTCTGGCTGCTTCCTGCTGTTATGGGGCATAGTTAGGGTCTGAGGTTGGCAGTTGGGTGTAGGGATGCAGGAGCATTTGATTGAAAGTGACTCAGGTGATTTCTTGGACCCTGGCTGGGAGAAATTTTATTAAAATGGGAGCAAAACATAAGGCAAGGCAGAGGATTAGTATGGGAATTAGGAATGGGAGCATCTGCTGTACTACAGGCAGAAGCCATACCGGTGGTCCGGGGGTGAAGGGGGCGTTAAATTGTTGAAGCTCCTTTTTGATCTTGTTTAATGTTTGGACGTTGGTGTCAACCAGGCCTGATTCATTTACGTAGCAGCAACACTCCTCTCCTAGGAAGAGGCATGTTCCTCCTTTTCCAGCAGTAGGAAGATCTAATGCCCATCTATTTTGTGCTGCTACCTGGGCCACTGAGGTGATTTGACGTTGTAAAGAGGCTAAGCTTTCAGCTAAAGCCTCTATGGCTGCCTGGACCTGAGTGGAGAGGGTCTGTGTGGATTGAATCGAGTGGGTGAGGGCCCCTGTTCCAAGTCCTGAGGCTACTAGGGATGATGCTAGGGAACCCCTGATAATTAAAGGAAGAAAAACGGCCTGCTTTTGGATGTTATTGCTGGGACTGAGCTAGGGAGCTAGTTCAGACAATTCTCCTTTGCTACATAGGGTTAAGCTAGGCACTAAAGATACCGGAACGCAAAGGGATTGGGTGATGGAGGTATGGTTAAGAGTTTTAGATAGAGTTTGGTTACACCAAAAGTAGCCTCCAACGGGGGCCGTCTGGGTCTTGCTGGGAGCTTGAGTGCAATTACACCATGAAGAGTTTGGAGTAGAGTAGCAAAAGGGAATCTCTGTCTCACTCTGTCTCTCTTCATCTGTCTCTCCCCATCTCTGTCTCTGTCTCTCTCCATCTCTGTCTCGGTCCATCTCTGTATCTTTTCATCTCTGTCTCTCCCCATCTCTGTCTCTGTCTCTCTCCACCTCTGTCTCTCTCCATCTCTGTCTTTCTCCATCTCTATCTCTTCATCTCTGTCTCTGTCTGTATCTCTCTGTCTCCATCTCCATCTCCAACTCCCTTTTCTTAGCTGATATTTATAGAACTGTTAACTTAATGACATTTTTTTCTAGGATAAAGAAATAACTTTTAAGCACAGAGAGAAATGAAAGAGTATAATGATTTGCAAAGAGACATTACTCAGATTTGCTCTTGGCAGTGAAGAATTTTGAATGGGCTTCTTAAAATTGAAGCAGCAGCTTGGGGAACACAAACTTGGCCATAATAATGATTGTTTTTGTTCATTCACTTATCAAATATTGAATGAGGCTTTACTATATATTAGACATTGTGACAGATATTGTGGGACACAGAGATGACCATGCTTGGCATGATTTCTTACCTTCATGGTACTTGCAGTAAAAAGAAAAAGGTAAGCATTAAGAGAAATTACAATATGCTCAATTATTATAGGTCTAAAAACTTTTTCAAGCCCTAAAAAGCTTGGCGGAAATGCATGTAAGGAAATCCGCATGACTTCTCTAAGGAGATGATGTTTACAGTGACCCCTGAAGAATGCATGCTGGTAACCTAGGTGATGGAGCGGGGAGCATTTTGGGCACATGAATTGGCATTTTTATGCATTCTGACTAAAGCTGAGAGACTGCAGGGGGCAGTGTTTGGAAATGAGATTGAAGCATTAGGCAATGCCTCCAGATCACGGAGGCAGTTGTAGGCCCTATTAAGCATTTTGGATCATGTTTCCATGGGAAGTGGGAAGAAAATAAATAATTTATAGCATAAATTTGAAGTTTACGTCTTGTGTTTTATAAAAGCAATGTTTTGAAAATATGTAACCCTGACATATTTTTGAAGGAAATAATTTCAGTGGTAGCTTTTAAATGAGAAAAGAATGAATTGCACTTACTTAGGCAATATAAGGGAAGCATAAACAATAGAACTCAGTAATAGATTGTGTGTGAGGTAAGGACAAGAAAGGAAATAAGGATGGCTTAGAATATTGGACTAAACACTTATATGGGTAATAGTGCTTAGTACTGAGCATGTATACACTGGAGGAAAGCAGTTTTATGGGGAAAAAGAGAATTATGCTCTTAGTTTGAGTCGTGTTGAGCTTGAGATGTTGGTGAGAAACTCAAATGTAGATCTCAAGTGGTATTTAGATTTATGAACCCAAAGCTGACTTGTCTGGATTTCAGACAGCAAGGAAACATAGAACATAGAGACAGTGAATGAATAAAGCCATAGCTTTGAAGACAGTGAGCCTGGGAAAGGGCCCAGAAAATAGTTATGGGCATTTAACATTCAAAGTTGGTGAATTTGTGGATGGATGAAAACTGTTCATGTTTTATCAGGTTCAGTTGAATCTGGTTTCTTACACAGGATCAGATACAGGCAGGACCATGTGACTTTGCTCTGCATTAAGGCTAAACAGAGTATTGTCAGAGTGTTTCAAGTTCTTGAACTGTCCAGTAACCACATGTCTGGGGTGCAAACCTCAGAGGGCTGGAGGCCCATGTGAGCCACATGAGAGTGCTAGTTCCTGGAGATTCAGGTCTGTCCGCATAAGACCCAGATGGGGATGGCTCGTGAAAAATACTGGAAAAGTTTACCTCGTTATTGAATCTTTTCTCCCTACTGGATGACTGATTTGAGGAGGCCTTCTCTAAGTTGTCTAAGTCTCTAATGCAGAAAAAAAAATGTGGTATGGAAAGTAGAAGAACAAACTCACTGTCCTTTCTGCTGTACCACAATGCATATTAAACTCTGGCTGGCGGCCGGGCATGGTGGCTCACGCCTGTAATCCTAGCACTTTGAGAGGCCGAGGCAGGTGGATCATGAGGTCAGGAGATCGAGATCATCCTGGCTAACATGGTGAAAATCCATCTCTAGTGAAAATACAATAAATTAGCCAGGTGTGGTGCCACACACCTGTAATCCCAGCTACTCGGGAGACTGAGGCAGGAGAATCGCTTGAACCCAGGAGGCACAGGTTTCAGTGAGCCAAGATCGTACCACTGCACTCCAGCCTGGGTGACAGAGAGACTCTGTCTCGAAAAATCAAACATGCAAGCAAACAAACAAACAAAAAATAAATTCTGGTTTGCTTTGATGTCCAGAACAACAGAAGAACCAAAGTCAACCAATGTACTACCAGCTTCATGTGCTGAAATAAGCAAAATTGCCTGATCAATCTTTCTTCCCCTTAACCTGTGAAACTCAATCGAGGGCTTAACATTTAAATAGAAATTCAATTTTAATAAGATTGTACCTCTTTGATACTTATTTATAATTTCTGTGTTTCTTCTGTTTTTTAAGGTATTCTTAAAGCATTAAAGTTTGGCTGAAGGGAGAGATATATGAAATATTCTAAATACCAACCAACTTAAAATCCACTAATACTTATAACTCACTTCTAAAGAATGAACAAAAGGCTTGCATGGTGGCTCACACCTGTAATCCTAGCACTTTGGGAGGCCAAAGAAGGCGGTTCACTTGAGGCCAGGAGTTCAAAGCCAGCCTGGCCAACATGGTGAACCCTGTCTCTACTAAAAATACACAAATTAGCTGGGTGTGGTGGCATGCACTTGTAATCCCAGCTACTCTGGAGGCTGAGTCAGGAGAATTGCTTGAACCTGGGAGGCAGAGGCTTCAGTGAGCAGAGATCACACCACTACACTCCAGCCTGGGTGACAGGGCGAGATTCGGTCTCAAAAAAAAAAAAAAAAAAAAAAAAGAATGAACAAAAAACACTGCCAAAAATTGATGAATTAATCTGGGATAGATACTGGAGGCTTTTAGTAGACATTGAGGGAAACTACATATTAGTAAAGTTTGTGGGGTTGAAAGGGTATTGGCTGTTTGCTATGCAAATGCAAATGGTTGCATAATCAAATTCATGACCATTTAATGTTGAATTATTAGGGAAAATAAAGAGTTGATGAGGGAAAGAATAATAATGACAAATTAATTATATCTCAGCTCCTTTCTTAGAATTCAGTAGTTGATTATCTTCCTGGGCACATACAAATTTTTTTTTTCCTGTGACTTTCATGGACTTGTATTAATAATATCTAGGTAAAATATTTCATATACATTAGAATATAACATTGCCATAATTTCAATTTATTTGAACTATTTAGATGAGTAAGAGGAAAGATAACTGAAATTAAGTGTACTCCATGACCAACTAAGAAGTATCTATAAATTAACTTATTCAAGCATTTCACATTTTCTTATTGAGCATCTACCACTTGCCATGGCCTGCTCTCTCCTCATGCTTGGGATGCCACCGTGAACAAAACAAAGTCTCTGCTCACGTGGCCTTACATTCCTTTGAGGAGAAATTGTTAATAAATAAACACAGGACAAACAAGTAAATGTATAGAGTGTATCAGTGATGCTAAGGGCTATGAAAAACATAAAGTGGGGAAGGCCCTAGAGATAGGGTAGTGTGGGCGATTTGATAGTCATCAAAAGTTACATTTGAGCAGAAGCCTCATTAAAGGAGAGAGGGAGACTTGCCGGTCTTGGGGGAGAGCATTCTAGGGAGAACATCAAGAGCAAAGCATCTAAGGCAGAAACATGCTTTGTTTAAGATGACCAAGGCAAAGTGCCCTTCATATGCCCTTGGTCAATTTTTGTTTTCTTAACACTGACCTGTCCTTAAGCAAACGCTTAGAGGAAAAAATGAATTATTTAAGTAATGAAATAAATTCATTTTTATAGACTTAGATATGATAGATTGAATATGTAATAGGTGAGTATGAGAGTGTGTTTCTTTTTCAAATTATGCAATCTGTTTATGCTTTTCGGTATAATGTTCCATTGAATGTTGGTTCAACACTCAGTAATCATCATGATAAAAAATGTGTCTCTATTTCTGTGGTTCTCTTTAGAGTGATTTATTCTCAGAGCTGCTCTGCAAAATGAAACACATTCTTTAATCCATGTAAGTACAGAACAATGAAGTTCTATACACCTTCAATACAGTTTGTGTCTGAATTTTTCAGTCCACAGAGCCTGCAGAATGTATTGGGCTATGGAATGGTGGACTTACTACTGATACCAAACTGTTTGGAACTGGAGATTTTTCTCACAGCTGTGGCTAGGTATCTGGTTAGTGGTTTTAAGATCTGATCATTCCCAATTCCTGAAACAGTTTCTTGCTTTACTGCCTTCCCCTGCCTGCCTGCATCACATGAAAAGAAGTACGACTTTCTCTTCCTGTTAGTCTAGCTGCTTAAAAATAACACATTCCAGCAAGGAGGGAGGGAGATTACAAGCAACAGGACATGTGAGACTTGCCAAAGGGCCAGCATTTCCTGGCTCACAATTGCAGGAAAGGCTTTGCTCCGTTATCAATGGGACCTGGATGCTTTGATAGGCAATTGTTTTAAAAGCTGAACAACATTTGCAGTTGAAATATTGTGTGTGTGATACAAGGCTTGTGTGGAGGAAATATAGCACCAGATGGATCAGACAATAGTCTTGTCTGATGTTTTGTTCTTTTACTGGTAATAAAATTAAAAACTCAAGAAATGGCCATATACAACTTTGCTTTTAATAAAGTCTCCGTTGTTTTAGAAAAGAATGGTGTAACTGTCATGAACAATACAGATTTCCTTTTCAATAACTGTTGATTTTAAAATGTACTGAGTTAAAATAGAAATTGACCAGAAACAATAGAATGGCTGTGACACTATGATCATTTTGGGTAAGGACATTCCTTATGAAGCACATTGAATCCATCATCTCCAGCGAGATTAGGAAAAAAGATTGACTACTTAGAAATATACTCTCCCTTTAAATAGAATAGAACCATGGCATCCAAACAATTCCTGCTATTTAAAGAATATCTTGACTAAGAGTGTTTTGTTCTTGATTCTGGCTCCTAGAGAAGGTATATAAATAAATAAATATATATGTGATATTTACATTATGTAGGTAGTCATATATAGAGTATGTAAATTATTAAATATTATTTTTATTGAATATATATATATACCTATATATACCTATATGTTCTCCCTTACCCATAAAATTCATTAGTTGTGAGGCTCTTTCTGGTGTGTGGATCAGGAAAATAAACTGTATGGTATATAGTAGGTGCTAAATAAGTATCCATGGCTTCCACCTCCTCTCCATTGTTGTTGATTATACTGAGAATTCTGATACTGAAAATGCTTCATGAATTAGTATATATAATGTATACTAGCAGAAAGTGACATTATGATATCCCAAAATAAAGCAAATCATCCTGTAGAAGCTAGTGTTTGAGAAAGTCTGTCTATATTTTTTGTTTTGGAAATGTGGTCTGGTATATGTATAAATCTCCTTTTGCCCAAATCTTTCAGAACATCCGGAATTCTGAAGATCCTACTTAAGTAGCAAAACTTCACATTTATAATATGCTTAAGTAAATGTATAGAAAATCACTCTATAGTCCTGCCATAATTCTTCTTTGACATAACCTGGAGCCCTTAGAGGTTAAAGGTGGTGGGTAGAATTATGAGGGTAGTTGAAAGAACCTTATTTCCAGGGAGAAACATATTATCTGACATAAAAAAGAAGAAAAAATATTTTATAATCAAGTTGAAGAAGTTAAAATTAAAAAGAGAATCAAGCAGAGTATTTAAAAATTTGACAATATTTATAAAATAGAATTAAGTTCAGACTTAATATTTACTTTTATTTTCATACTGACTCCTGATGGAACTTAAAAACAGCTGGCTTTGTTGATCTAATGGTTCCATGTAAGGCTACATAGGCATAGTCAGAATCATTAAAGTTCCATTCTCATCAGATTTATGCTTGAGAAAACAGTATTCTCTTATAGTAATTTATTATAGACACTTCTTTGTTTGGCTTAGATATATTATTAAAACGACAGAAAAGGATGAAATGAAATAGTATAGCAATTACACAGTTTAAAACTTTTCATTAATAGGGAAGGATTCCACTGCATCTTTCATTACCACCATCTGTGTTGTATATAGCATTTTAAGATTAATAACCAGGCGAGGTTTTGTTTGTTTGTAGGTTGTCCCATTTCTGAAGAATATTGTTTAAAAAAGGACAATTATCTTTCTTGCATTGCAGGGACATTCTCAAGGCCTTCCCCAGACTATTTCTTCCCCAATAAACCTACAGTGGTGCCTCAGCACTGAAATATTTTTATTCAAAATAAAGAATACATTATCATTTTACCTAACCTAGTAAAAGATTTTTTTCTTTAGTAATGGCCTGTTTTCATCTTCTTCTCGAATGCCAACTACAACATTGGTTTAAATTTCAATACCTAAATAAGACTCAGGGTGGAGAAAAGATGTCATCCGTGGTTTCCCAGCAAAAATTTAATATTCTGAATTGCATCTCCTCCTAGTGGTCTCACAGAGTAAACACAGTTTCCAGTGTGGGTGGATCACTTGATTCAATTCAATTCAATTCAATTCAATTCAATTCAATTCAATTCAATTCAATTCAATTCAATTCACTTTTGTTCAATTCAGTTTCACAAGTATTCACTGAATACTTTGGAACAGATCACTCTTTTAGATGCAGATTGAAAAGTACAAGGAACTCCTATCTTTACCTCAAATAAATTAATATTATGAGCCAATTATTTTCATAACCAGTTGTGGCACTTTTATTTTGTTCTTTTGATCTTTTAAATTAAGTAGTAATACAGCAGTGGCTTACAAACGCCTGCAATCTCACCACTTTGGGAGGCCGAGATAGGCAGATCGCTTGAGCTTACCAGTTCGAGACCAGACTAGGCAATGTGGCGAAACCCCATCTCTACAAGAAATGGCTCAGGTAGGAGGATGGCTTGAACCTAGGAAGCAGAGGTTGCAGTGAGCTGAGATCATACTTCTGCACACTGTACTCCAGCATGGGCAGTAGAGCCAGATTTTATCTCAAAAAAAAAAAAAAAAAAAAAAAGTAATACATTTCAATACTAATAGTTACAGAAACTTTGCTGTGCAAAGATGGCAATACTGCTGAAACTAAACCAGTGTTTGGCAGATAGAATCACTGTGCTAAGGTATCAAAGTCTAAATTCAAGTGTTTTGGGGTTGATTGAATGTAGTGAGAAGCATGGTGCAATGAAAGGCTTCTAGGAAGGCACAGTGCTGGACTGGAAACAGTAGTTTTTTGACTGGGAGAGGGAACACTGCTTTCTAGTCCTTACCAAATTGTGAGATCTCAAATAGTTACCCAAACACCTCAGTCAGTCTCCTCAATCAAAAAGTGGCAGGAAAGTTCTACCTAGGGTTCCTTCTTGTAGTGGATTTATACAATTCTGGTTTTTAAATTTCTACAGGATAATACCCAACTAGTTGTCATATAGATAATACCTATATGATTTAATAGGACTAGAATCCCATTCCTTCGTGATTTTTCCATTATAGAAATCTCTTTCAGTTTTTAGTATGATTTTTCAAATGCAAAGTAAGATAATGTACAATAGAGATTAATAGTGATATATGGAATAAATGTATAGTAGACAAAAACCAGCATATCTGCTTACCTCTCAATTATTAATTTAAACAGCAATAATTACTTAAAATAGTCATTAATAAATTAATATAAACACTTAAATAGTACTTTATTAAGTTATTAGCAAATGAAATTTATGTAATTCTCTAAACAACTTGTCCGAGTTAAGTATTATTTTTTATTTCTCTCTTTTATAAAAACAGAAAATGAAGAAACTTACTCAAGGTCTGAAAGTGAATAAATAAACTAAGCTAGAATTTGAAATGAAGAAGTGTCACTACAGAGTTCATGTTCTTAATACCCACAACTTACTGCCTGGATGCAATGCTTCTAGCCCAGTGGCCATGTCTGCCAACGTTACCTTCCATCACCTCCACCCCAGTGTATCACTGACCCCAAACTGACCAATCAATCTCTCTTTCAGGAAGTTGGAATAAAAACTCAGAGCTACATGTGCTTGCAGTCAGATTACATTAATGGCAGACCCCAGAGGACAAACACTCAAAAATAAGTCATAAGGAATCTTGTTCAAGCCTTCCTGGGGCATAGTACTTGAGATTGTTCTCCAAGTCTACGAGCTATTTCACTATCTTCCTTTAAATTTTTGATGTTTAATTTAGTTTTGGTTGCTTGTCATCTGCAAGCAAAAACTAATACAAACAAAATAGCAAACAAATGCATTGAACCAGAATACCACAATTAAAAAATATATTACAGGTACTAATCAAGACATTGGTACTCTATTTTGTTTTTAGAATATACTTCACAACATAAGGTGAAAACTAGGTTATATAAATACTTTCTTAAGTTTCTTTCTTCATTCTCACTCTAGCCTTGAGTTTTTGTCTAAATAATCCACCGTGGAAAGACAGAATGAAGAAGAAAGGAAAAAAAGGGAGAGAGGGAGGAAGGCATGAAGTGAGGAGGGAAGAAGGAAAGAAGGCAGCAGATACACAGTTGGAAAGATGAAATTTGTAATAGCCTTTTCAGATAATTGTAGGTATTGCTTTTAGATATTAGACAAAACTCAATGTGTGTAATTTATTAAAGGTAATTTGTAATGTGGAGCCTGAATATATATTTATCTTTTAGTACTATTACATTAAAACCCCATTATTTTAGTTTCCACTTTGAGTGGATCTTTTATCCCTGGATGACAAACTAATACCATGCATTGGTCACTTGGAAAATATTGGTTCACTAAATTGAAGCAATCTCTCTCTCTCTTTTTTTTTTTTTTTTTTTTGAGATGGAGTCTCACTCTATTGCCCAGACTGGAGTGCAGTGGTGGGATCTTGACTCACTGCAACTTCTGCCTCCTGGGTTCAAGCAGTTCTCTGCCTCAGCCTCCCAAGTAGCTGGGACTACAGGCGCCCACCACCACGCTTGGCTATTTTTTGTATTTTTAGTACAGATGGGGTTTCACCATCTTGGCCAGGCTGGCCTCAAACTCCAGAGCTCGTGACCCACCTGCTTCGGCCTCCCGAAGTGCTGGGATTACAGGCATGAGCCACCACTCCTGACCACTTGAAGCAATATCTTAAATCTGAACACAGTGTACTACCCAGTAGCTAAAAGTTGAGTTTATAAATATTACTGCCAAACTCATCTCATAAAACTGGAAATATTGGGAAACTGTCAGGCTTGTGGTAGCAAATATAAATTTCCAAACCTGAATTTGTTGCTTATAATCTTGACTTGGTTGTTGGAAACAAATGTCAGTTGTTTTAACATTTAACATTAAGTTGTTTAACATTATATTTAACATTACATTTCATTCATTTTTGAGAAAATGTCTGACAAATACACAAGTCTCAATAACTAGTATTTTTTCTGTCAATCATTCTTTAAAGCAAAAATGGTGTCCGTTAAAAAAAAGTAGCTGGTTCAGTTCACACCTCCACTGTGCAAGGGCCTCTTCTCATTTGTCAGTTTTGCAATGTGAGAAAAACATTACACATTTCATCACAAAAAAACATTAAACATGTGTGTGCTCAATGTAAATGTAATGACATGATCGATATTTATTGCTTCATCAAAGATATATTAAAGAAAAACTGGATTAAAAAAAATCGGAGTGGTGCTGAAGAACGAAAGGACTAAGAAGAGTATAGCATATTTGGGTTTCACTGCCTTGGTCCATAATAAAGCACCAGTAGTTTTACTCTGCATTATTTTTATACCTTCAGGGCAAATGTGAAAACAGTGAAATAAATAAATCCTATCTATTACTATGATTAAGTTACTATGAAAACAGTTTTGATTTCATTAAACTCAGTAAAATCTGTTGGAGACCTCCAGATCTCCATGATCTTTATGTTGAGAACCACAGACAAAGAGGAAGGGCGTAGCTCTGCATAGGATCAACCATACGATCCCACGTTAATAAATAAACAAATAGATAAAGTGACTTACTGACATTTCTAATAGTAATTATCAACCACAGGCACATGTCTTGATTCTTAGAAAAGAAGGTATTGTGAGTAAAACTTAGATCTAAACATATCTCTAAATGACTTTCATGTATTGAGAGTTTTTGCCTCTTCTCCCGAAAAAGGAATAAAAAGCGTATTCCCCCAAAAAAGAAAGTGGTAAATTACATTATTCACAAATGTCAAAATATTTAGTCTTCCCCATGGAAGAATTATATATTCTCACTCTATTGATATCAGACTTAACCACATGATTTGCTTAACTAATGAAATGTGAGAGGTAATGGGTTCTATTTCTAAAAAAATTTAATATATATCATATTTCCAATTTCTTTTGCTGCAAGCCTAGTAATTTCCCAGAGTGAAGATTATGTGGATCCAAACACAGCCAAATGATCATGTAACGTGAGTGTAGGCAACAACACATGGATTGTTGAAAGCCATTGATACTTTGGGTTTGCGTTTTACTGTTGCATAACTCAACCTGCACAGGTACAGCTTCAGTGAAATGTGATGCAACAATCATAAGGAAAGCAGGCTAACATAGAGATGCAAGGATAAAAGGAAGAGACCTCACTATGAGATGATATTAGGAGTTTCTGAGATAGGAAAAATGATAAGGGAATTACAGTTCAATAGATAAATGTGAATTATCATTGGAAGAAATAAAGGACAGAATTCATGCTGCAAAAAAATGAAGTTAGAAAACTAACAACCATTACAGTTTACACATATCAACTGCTTATTATATATACCATATCTGTGCTAACTCTTAAGAGGAATTGCATCACCAAATCTTCAAATGATTTTGAGCTATTAGCACTGTTATTATCATTCAACTCATGAAGAAAACAGATCTATAGAGATGAAAACATTTTCTAGTTTGGAGCAGGATTTAATCCCATGCAGTCTGAGTTAGAAAGCCTTATCCCTTAATCATTCTACTGCTTCTTTCTCTTTCTTTCTTTCCTTCTCTTTCTCCCTTTCTCTTTCTCTTTCTTCCTTTCTCTTTCTTTCCTTCCTTCCTTCCTTTCTTTCTTTCTTTCTTTCTTTCTTTCTTTCTTTCTTTCTTTCTTTCTTTCTTTCTTTCTTTCTTTCTTTCTTCCTTTCTTTTCTTTCTTTCTCTCTCTCTCTCTCTTTCTTTCTTTCTCTTTCTTTTCTTTCTTTTTCTTTTCTTTCTTTCCGTCTTTCCTTCTTTCCTTCTTTCTTTCCTTCCTTCTTTATTGTCACTCGGCATTGATTTCCTCTTCATAACAATTCCAGGAATTTCCTTTGGAGTAATATCCCCCGCACGTTTTCAATCATTTGATTGGGGTAGAATTCACCAGATGCACAGTGGTTGGTTCCATTGTGGGCACATTTAAATTCAACTATTTTGAAGTAATGATGGTCAGACCAGTTCCAACATTTGAGAAGCCACAGCTATGAAACAGAATAAGAAAACCCAAGTTCAAGGCACATTACTTGAGCTTTGAACCAAACCATACCTGAAGTCAGATTGTCCCTGGATGCTTTGAGTTTATGAAACTAAATTCCTTCTTTATGCTTACATTAATTTAGTTCAACTTTTCTTTCACTTCTATCTGAATTGTTCCTACTGTAAGTCATTTGTCTTTTTGTTTATGAGTGTGTCATTCATTAGATGATAAACTCTTTGATAGCAGAGGCAATTTCTACCTGGCTCTTCTTTTTCAAGACCCAGGACAAGATAAAGACTACAGCAAATTTTCAATAAGTAACAGAATAATCTAATTTTGTCTTGCTTGATGTAATAGTAATAAAATGAACACAATGCATTTAATTCTACTGTTTGGTCATTTGCTGGAGTAACATTTATCTATTTATGATTATAGTCAATGGAATGATCCCTCATCTTTAGCCAAATTGTTTGTAATAACTTCAGAAGAATTTGAAATCTTGGAAGCAGTCTATAGCCATACCACCCTGAACATGCCAGATCTCATCCCAAATCGTGGAAGCAAAGTTGTGAGTGTGTGTGTATGTAAAAGAGAAATAAGTTATTTTCCATTTAAATATTAAATATGAGTATGACTCAACATATAGAAAGTGAGTCAGCCTGTTGTGTGAAGGATTGGGCTGGAGTGCCTGTGCCTGTCTCATTACCAACTGCTCTGGACACTCCAGGGAGTTGAACAGTGGTGGAGTGCAGTTGGAGGGAATTCCAGCAAAAGAAAATGAAAGATTATTTGGCATTTTGATTCACAAATTGGTCTGAAAGGATTAAATTAAATTTTTGCTGATTTACTGTTAACTCACACCCTCTGCCATATACAAACTAAGGAAGATTTAGAGTTCTTCTTTAGTAAAATCCCTTGTCATATGTGACTGCTTTCACTGTCAAATAATTCAGCTAAATGCAGGTTGAATGCAGGGACTGAGTCAATTGTGGAGGTCTTTTGAACATGTAAGAGAAGAACAGGAGAGTCTTTAGAGCCATCCATCAGATACTTACTGGTTTGCAGACCACTGGAGAATGGGTGTTCTCTGTTGCTGCAGGATTTTGTTTGGCCTAGTCCCTTCTCAGGATGTTCTGCTGGCGTCTGCTGCTGACATCTGGGGCTGATGAACATAAAATATAATTTTTCTCGACTCAGCGGTTCTGTCCTGACTCAGTTCTTGCTGTGTTGCGCACTCTCTGCCACTTTCTCCATCTGGATCCTTGGCCTAATCACTCCACTCTCCGTAGCCACACAGGAATGAGGAGAAACTTAGCAGATCATTCCAGACCCTATTTATCTGTGGTCATTTTACTCAATTTCCACAGCGTTACTGCTCCACCCAATGGACACACGAGGTCCTTTGCACCAGTCTCTTCCAAGCACCCCAAATGGAGAAGTGCACAAGAGCTCCTTCTCCTCAGCTTCCTTATCAAACTAGGTGATACCTCCCCTCTTCAATGCCAAACCCAGGGATGAGAAATGAGACATATCTGAAAGCTTCCCTGCCTGGTGTTTTCCTTATACTCCCCTAGGACTCGTAGTGTCTGCTTATTTCTTCCTGTCAGCCTAGGATTTCCCTCTGTCATCTAGTTCATAGAGCTGGAATTATGATCGGTAATTTCTTCTTCTGAAATGCTTCACATTCAAGTCTAATGACTTGTTGAAAAATTATATTTGTAATATTTTAATCTGAATATTGGTATTTTATTTTCCTCTTGCACTCCTACTCTAATTAATCTGAAGTGGACAAGTGCCTGGGCTGACTAAGGAGAAGGTAATATTATTGAAAAGCAAATGATAGCAGCCCTTTAAAACTTTGTTCAAATATGATTTCTATTACGTGCACCAAACTATTGATACCTTTCTATTTAAATTTGTTATATTTATAATAGCATATCAACTATGTAAGAACTCAATACCCAAACCATATTACATGACCTTGGTTCAAGCCATTTTGTTTCTATTAATTTCTATCAGTTAATGTATTACCCTTTGTCAAACAAGAAAAACACATATTTCGATACTCTATGAAAATAATTTTTTGCTATAGTTTGTATAACAATAAAAAGCAAGGACAGGCATGGTGATTCACTCCTGTAATCCTAGCACTTTGGGAAGCTGAGACGGGCAGATTGCCTGAGCCCAGGAGTTTGAACCAGCCTAAGCAAGGTGGCAAAATCCCATCTGTACAAAAAAAATCCAAAAATTAGCCCAGCATGGTGGCACATGCCTGTAGTCTCAGCTACTTAGGAGTCTGAGGTGAAAGGATCACTTGAGCCCAGGAGGTTGTAGTGAGCTGAGATCGAGCCACTGCACTCCAGCCTGGGTGAGTGAGACCCTATCTCAAAAAAAAAAAAAAAAAAAAAGCAAAATGATAGTTCTTAAATTGCTTGTGACATTCAGTAGAATTTTTAATAAGAGTATATAATATTTTAAGTTAAAATAATTGAAATGCTAACTGTAACATATTTAAGTGCTATTGAAATTAGTCACCAATTTACATTTATTTATTTATTTATTTATTTATTTATTTATTTATTTTTGAGATGGAGTCTCGCTTTGTCACCCTGGGTGGAGTGCAGTGGCGAGATATGGCTCACTGCAAGCTCTGCCTCCCGGGTTCACGCCATTCTCCCACCTCAGCCTCCCAAGTAGCTGGGACTGCAGGCGCCCGCCACCACGCCCTGCTAATTTTTTGTGTTTTTAGTAGAGACGCCGTTTCACCATGGTCTCGATCTCCTGACCTCATGATCCGCCCGCCTCGACCTCCCAAAGTGCCAATTTACATTTACTAATGTAGGTAGTGGGTGAGCATTCTTTCTCCTAATCTCTCTTTCCTTCATCCTTCTTTCTTTTCTCCAGGGATTCCAGCATTTGTCCCAGCATGTTTTATGCAGAAAGAAGTAATGAAGGAAAGTGTCCAAGATACTGTAAGCCGAACGTAGAATGAGGCTGAGTCATAGTGAGAGGATTGTCCACTCTGTTATGCATGATTGAGAGTCATATTTATTCCTAAACTACGTTCTTTTATTATTACTGTTAACTTTTTCTGTTAAGTCCACATTATTTAAAATTTACTTACATGCTTCTCTTTTAAATCTTCATGCACTTAAGTTCCTGAAACAAAGCACTGCCTTCCTAAAGAGCAATACTAATTTATTACAAATATACATATTAAATCCTGAAAAAAGTATAGAATTCCTGTTACCATTAAAATAAAGGAGATAACTCACCTGGCCATATGAAAAGCTCTTGTCCAGATGGCAGTAGCAAGGTCATAGCTATTTCATATTGTCTTGATGATATTACATACATCTTCTTTGAAGATGTTATCCATTGTATAAAAGTTCATTTCCATGTTTTTAAATTTTTTCCTTAATTTAATATAATTAATCAAGTTTAAACAAATATGTTTAATTTTTATAGGTCACATTTTTTTCTGAATTGAATTCTCTTTCTTTACAATATTAAAATTTGATGGAATAAAACTGGAACAAAAATTGTGATACTAATCAATAGGTCCTCATAAGTTTTTACACAACTGAAGATGAAAAATGTCATGTTTAAAAATGAAAAGTTAAACAAAAATGACAAAAATAGGGAAAACCTTAGGATTTTAATTTGTATTTTATTAAAGTTTAGCTGATGTTAATAACTTGAAATAGTTGGTTTTGTAATTATATAAATGCTATCTACAACCTAACTATTCATAGTGAGTGCATGTATTTTACATATTTAATAATTTAAGATAAAATGCAGTAGTAATGACTTAAGTGTTCTTTATAATTAATAATGTTATAACTTTATAACTAATAATAACCTTTTCTTTTTGTAGAGGAAGCAATGAGATAGGAAGAAAATACAATCAATAAATCAAAAATGGTAAAACAGATAATGCCAAAATGAAATCAAATGTAGAATTTTCACACTGCTGTACAAATTTAAGAAACAAAACTACTTGTGCTTTTTTTCTGTTTCAGCACATGGAAATACATGATTGGTTGATTACTTTTGTTTTTATCATTTTCCAATTTCTAAAAAGATATATTAAGTGTTTTCCACAGAAAAGAACAGTATGTGCTCTTTAAGTATAGGCTAAGAAAATTCTCTTGGATAAAATAAATATTAACACTTTGGCATAAAATGTAAGTTATGACCGTATTTTGCTCAAATTATGTCAGTATTTTCAGGTTATTGGAGGAATATTATAACTTCTCAATTTAATTTTTGTGAAAGTTAAGAGCAAATCCACAAGTGAATAGCGAATGATCTCTTGTTCTCAAGCCTCAAGAGCTTAGTCTGTAATGTTGTGTACTGTGTGCTTTGAAGGCATTCTTCTTGATTCAATTTGTGGCAATTAAGCGCTTATTAGAGTAAAGCAGAATACTAAAGAAATACTGTGTCTCATCTCTATGCCAGAAGTCAGTATACTTCTAGTCTAAGTGGGAATTCGCAGAGTTCTGGAATGCTTCTGTATTGTTACATGGATAGATGGTTTAAAGGTTTGGGTCAATGGAAAGTTTCAGGTTTCTTTCTTTCTTTTTTTTGAGACAGAGTCTCACCCGTTCCCCAGGCTGGAGTGCCATGGTATGATCTCGGTTCACTGCAACCTCTGCCTCCCAGGTTCTAGCAATTCTCCTGCCTCAACCTCCCAAGTAGCTGAGATTACAGGCACCCACCACCATGTCTGGCTGATTTTTGTATTTTTAGTAGAGACAGGGTTTCACCATGTTGGTCAGGCTGGTCTCGAACTCCTGACCTCAGGTGATCCACCCACCTCAGCCTCCCAAAGTGCTGTGATTACAGGCATGAGCCACCGTGCCTGGCCAAGTTTCAGTTTTATATGAATGCTATATGCTTATCATAGATACGCCTCCCATGCACACAGAGAGAGACACTGAATTAGGGAGTCGATTAGCAAATAGGTACTTGGTAAGCATTACGTCCTCTAATCTAGCAAATTCATCAACTAATACCTTTCTCTGCAAAATTTGAGCTCATGCTGTTCTGATGGTTAATATAATAAAAGAAATGATTGAGCTATAAACATTGCAAAATCAGCTCAAAGAATCAAGTAATATGTAAGTTAGATCATGTCAAATCCCATTCAAAACCTTGTAGAAGCTTCCAATTTCACTCACAGTATAAAGCAGCACATTAAAATTGTCTTTAAAAGCCTGCATGATGTACATCCCCTTCTCAGGAGCACTCACAGACAGTGAAATCAGATATTGACAGTGATGTTATTTTTACTTATGTTTTTATGTGTTCTATTAACATATAAAACATATTAACATATTTTATATGTTCTATTAACATGAAGCCACAATTTTTAAATATATTTAACATAAAATTGTATTTTACTGATCTATTTATTATCCTCTACTAACCGCTGTATATTGATCATTATGCTAATATATATGCATGCGAATATATGTATCTCACACATAAAAGGTTGATTATGTTTATATAGTACCATTTTGCAATTGTATAAATTTATCCCAAAGAGTCTTATACTGAACTAAAATCTTAAGTAAACATAATGAAGCAAGAGCATATTTAGTAATAAATAACATGCTATATTCACATGACGTGATTATATTGTCACTAAAAGTGCTTTCTATGCTCATTCATATTGATGTAGAAAACGTTTACCATAAAAGTTTTTGTAAAAACAGCAGGATCAGTGACATGATTACGAGTAGGTAAAAACAAACAACTTTAGAACAGCAAAGCCAAAAATAAGAACAAAGATAAATCAGGTATAGAAAAAAGACTGGAAAAAGTAGGTCACATTTTATGATTGTTTTTTGGATAATGATTTTAAAAGTTTAAAAATGTTTCTGATCTAATTTAATTTTATTTTGTGGGCATATACTATATTAATAATGGAAAAGCAATTAGATTATTTAATTAAACACAGCTTGCATAGATGATTTGATTTAATTTATAATTGTACTTACAGTAAGCAATTCATGCTTCCCAAATTATTATATTATTTTATCTCCTTTAGGATAGACATGATTTTTTTAACATGATTAAATAATACATAATTTTAATGTAATTTACTTATATTCACATAATTTCTTATTAACTTATGTAGCTAATGTGGAGAATTATTCAACAACTGTTGAAATACATTTTCATAGATATAATAAGCTATATTATTGGTAAAAAATACGTATAGAAGTCTGAAAGAACAATTCTGCCCCCTTCCCTCATTAAACTAGTTTCTGGCATTTCTTTATAATGGAATAAAACACATAATTTCAAAAGGTTTTTGAATAATCTATTACCTTATATATTTATTTATGTTTTCCTTTCATAAAATGTAATATTGTATACTATGAAAAATTAATTTCAAACATTCATATTGTTATTAAATACATTTTTTACTTCTGGTTTTTAATATTATATGTATTTATCTTAATGCTGCCATTTCTTTCTTAATGTAATAATCCAAATTGCTTTGCTTCGCTTTCTCTATTCTGCTTCCAACTGACTTCATTTTTCTTTGTTTAACATCCATTTTTCTGCCTAGTTATGTCTCTGAGGGAATGCTTGTCAGATTCCTCTACGAAGGAAATATACTCCTGTGACGACCCAAATTGTAGGCCTGGACCGATTTCTCTTTCAGCACGTTTTTTATTTTTATTTTTTCCATCTTATTAGTCATGTGACATTTTGTAAAATAATTCCTTTCCAGGGTTCTTCAAAAGGACACATTTTATCTGTGGTAGAAAACAAAAGTTGTTTATTTTTTAGAAATGTACAGAAAGAACAGGTATTAGAAAGCTTTTAATTTTGGCAGTGGATAGAATCTGAGGTTTTTCTTTTGCAACATGTAACCTGGAAAAATACCAGAGAAGATGTTTTGGGGAACGTTAGTTGTAAATCTGTAACAAATCTTAAGATCAGAAAAAGGAAACATCCTTTGGTGTAGAGCTATGTCTATATACAATATTTTTGCTTCTGGTGCCTCTTCTTTCCACGTGGATGCACTCATTATCGCCTCCAGTTTTTATCTGCCTTTGAAGGGAACTCTCTCATTAAAGTACTCACAGAAATTCACAAAATAAACTAAATTACTGCGAATTCTCTAAAGAGAAAATGCATTTTTGAAATATTAATAAGAGGTTTGCTTAGCAAGATTACCTAATAGCTGTAAAAGAAAGAACGTTTAACACCACCACCCATGGAAAACAGATCCATGGGTTCTAAGCAAAACACTATATCACATATACTAATAATACAGGAAACTTGAAAAAATGTTCATAGAATAATGAAATAGAATTTTTTTCTAGTTATTAAATCAATTATAATATACTGATATATGTTTTTTAATACTTTCAAATACAGATTCTTAAAGTGAAATTGTTCCATTATGTCTTTCAATTTCAGTGTTAAAGGTACAAATTAAAACTTAGGTTAATTCCACTTTGTAAAAGGGGAAGGGAGATCGATTTTAGGCAGAGAATGAATGTAGAAAACAAAGAGAGTAATTAAAAAAACAACTATTTTCAGTTCCAAGATTCAGTTAGGTTTTCAGAAAACATCATTAAAGTTGAGAAAGGTGCTGGGGTTGAAAACATAGGTTTACTTTTAACTGTAGTTTTGTTTAAAGTGCCAAGTTGCTGAGAAATCTCAAATAATAGATAGCAACTGCTGTTGTAGCATTTTATTGGGTGCAGGGATTTATGGTCAAAGAAAAATGTAAGGGCATTTGGACAGGCACTCTAATTATTATTGGTGTTTCTTTCATAATCTCCTACCACTGATTTTACAGCTAAATTGGAAGCATTATCTGAATTAGATATGTGATTAGCACCTTGCTAACCAAAACATGAGAGGCTGCTGGATTATTTCTTTCCTTCTTCCTAGTAATTATTTCCCATGATTCATGTTGCTAGAACTTTAAATGATAAAAATCACATTTTCAGGGTGGGGAGGGAAGGACCCCAAATTTAGAAAACCCCAAGAATTATGTGTCCGTGTGTGGTGGAATTGAGAGTAGGTGGTCTGAGGGGTCATTTGATCTACCAAAGGGGTCAGTGGAAGAAAAATAGTGTGTGAACCATTAATTTTGCACTTGTTTACACAAGTGTAATTTTGTTTTGCTTGTTTATTGCCAGTCTGATGACAGAAACAGTTCTTCCTTGTCTTAGCAGCAGGCTTCTGGTCCTCTTCCCTAAAAAATATTTTGTGGTAATGAACTTGATGATTATGTTTAATAGAGCTGTCATTAATCTGATACTTTTAAGTATGGAATGACCTGTGACTATTTTGAAGTCTTCAGAGATTAACTCTAACAGGTAGGTATGGGGGCTTTAGTGTTTACTTTTCCATAAAGGCATCAACTTAAATTTGAGGCAAATAATATGTTTCTGCAATCTAGAAATAAGTACTTTTAGAGAATAGGTTTTCAATAATAGCAGATTATTGGTTTAATTATCTTTAAGATCTTTTATATGCATTTTATTCATTATCAGTGTTACAAGATCTTGGGTGTTATTACCATACTATTTCAATTTGATAGCTATCTCCTACTGAAGTCTGTTTTAAAGAAATATAGTTAGGTTAGATTGTCCTTCTGGCAAAGTAAAGTTGGCAGAATTTCTGCATAATGTTATTATTTTGTAATATAAATGAAGTTTGAAATGAATTGAGAAGATCTCTTTTACACCCAATAAACATCTTTCATTTAAAAGTTTCATTGAATGTTTATAATGTATCAATCACTATGCTGAGGATGGAACATCATACATAAACAATCTCTAGACTCCTAAAGCTTATAGTGTATTGGGAAGATTAGTTTTGAACACATAAAATCATTCCATAAGTATGACATACTACATTGAGAAAATAATTTAAAACGTTTAAAATTCTAACAAAGATAATTCATTCCTAGAAGTTTTCTTGAAAATATTCATGTAATAGTTTAAGATGAATATGAAGTTTGAATAAATATTTCACTATACCCCCCCCCCAAAATGTGTTGTGAGTACAAAAAAAAATTACTTGTCTGAATATTTTATTTACTAATTGCTAAACAGCTACTTTAACACTCTTTACTTTCTTGATTTGATTGATGGTTCTCAATCTTTTGGCCATGTAAATACACTTGAGGAATAATATATATATTTCTAGTAGTAAACTGCCTCAATTAGGCATAATCCTTAAAATATGTAAGGTTTATATCAGAATCATATGTTGATTTTGGAATTGGCATGAGTAGGTTGAAAAAAACTCCCATTTCTTTCTTTTTTTTTTTTTTTTCTTGAGACAGAGTCTCGCTCTGCCACCCAGGCTGGAGTGCAGTCGCACGATCTCTGCTCACTGAAACCTCCAACTCCTAGGTTCAAGTGATTCTCCTGCCTCAACCTGATGAGGAGCTAGGACTATAGGCATATGCCACCATGCCCAGCTAATTTGTTTTTTGTATTTTTAGTACAGACGGGGTTTCACCATGTTGCCCGGGCTGGTCTCAAACTCCTGACCTCAAGTGATCCACCTCCCTCGGCCTCCCAAAATGCTAGGATTAAAGACATGAACCACCATGCCTAGCCAAAAACCCCATTTCTTAATTCACTTTGGCACCTCCTACTAATTGGCAAAAAAACTTGTTCCCTTATTTTTCCTTGCTATCCTTTCCATTAATGACAGGCTCCCAGGTTTAGAAATTCTTACATACATGGTAGAGAGTTCAGAGAATTCATAGCTAACTAGAATTGGTCTCTCAGTGGAGCTGACATGACAGATACAGCAAGAACCTGATAAAATTAATAGTACAATATGTGTGAATGACTAAAAATATTTAATCACATAACATTTATTCCCTAGAAAGAATTACTACTGTTTACAGGATGCGAAAAAAGCACACTGTTTCCTGAAATTAGACTTTTTTCCATTGAAAAGGTAATCACATGCTATACCACTTTTCTGGCCCTTCAATTAGCTTTTAAAAAATTGAATATGTACATATATATGTGTATGTATAAAGGATCTTCAATCTTAAATGTTTCTATTATTAATGAAAAGCCATAATAGTTATTTTAAAAATATTCAAAATTTTCTAAAACTCAGCCAATATCTTAACAATGCAGAAAAACATCCTTTAAAAATGAATAAGCTTTTGGAAACAGAATCTGTTACTTGAAAGGCATAGTTTACTTTTTGGAAGTCAGATTTTCCAGCTCATGTGGAATTAAAAATTAGGTCACATACAGAAGTAGTTTCAATGTCATGCATAGTCCCTTACTGCCATGTACTCAAGTTAATGTGGAAAGAAAGGGATCTATGGTAAAAGTGGGGAGGAAGTGAGGGAAGAGGGAAGAAATGGGATCCAAAATCTCTCTGTCACTGACAGAAATCCAGCACCATCAGTGTTGTTCTCACTCACATATAGGCTGGAAGCCAGGCTGACCTCAAATGATTCTCACTGGAAAAGGAGAGCTACTTGCAGTAGTAACTACTCATTGAGTTTCAAATATTAAGCCTTACCCCTAGACATGTGCAATGATTGCACATACAGAGCAGCTGGGGGGAACTGACTGAGGAGGTCACTGATAACAGAGGGAAAGAAGGGTGGGCAGAAGGCACCAAGGGGAACTAGGCTAATGCATAAGTGTATGTGCTAACAACAAGCACTTCAGTATTACAGCCATTATCTGCTCATTTAGTTTTTCTTTCTTTTATATTGCTATTCTTAATTGTTCTCAAAAATAGAAAAAACTAAATAGATTTCTTTGAAAATGAAAGCTGTGAATTCAATCTCCTACAGTCAAATAAAACAAAATCACAGCTTCTTCCTCTATCCCAGCATTTCTTATTTTTTATTTTTCTTTGTAACCCATTATTCTATTACTATACACATTTTGTTAATGTGAAGAAAAGAGAATTACCTATGATTTTTAAAGCAAAGTGTCTGTTTTACATTTACCCTCACCAGAGAGCCTCTATGATTTTATTGATATGAACTGAAATGACATTAAGTTTAGTCTGTTCAGACTGTTTGGCCCTCCCCACCTGTTGGATATGTTAATTCAATAGTCTCACTTCCCTTGTAACCACCGTAATAATGCTGGGCACATGGCTTAGTGCACCAGAGTGCTATTTGCCTGTTTCACAGATAAGCACGTGACCTATGCCCAGCCGATCACTGTTAGTGCTGTTCATTAAAAACAGTTCAGAATTACCTATTTATCTCCTCAGAAGAGGGATACTAACCTTTAGTAACAACTTACATACAAATAAGCATAAGACTAGAGACTGTAAGGAATTAAAAGGAAAAATTGGTTGATAGTAGAGAACGCTTTACTTCTCTGAGGACAGGCAGGAAATCATTAGGATTATTTTATTTTCATTAATTGTACATATGAAAAGTACATGACTATGCAGAAATAAAATATGTTAAGATTTGTTTCAGGAAAATGTAATCATGTCACAATATAGTGAATCATAAAAATTCATTAGTTCATTACTCTTAAATGTCTTCCTATTCCTGAGAAAACTCCATTGATTACGTCTGGGAGTTCCCAAATGTCATACGTATTGAAGAATCCGTCATTTCCCCTAAGTTGAAGTCATTCTGCAAGTCACTTTCATTGTCACTTTCATCACTGGTGAGGACACTCGGGCACTTTTAGCTGCTCAACAGAAATTCATGGATTTCCACATTATAACAGTTCTCCAGTGGTGGATACCCTAGCCCTGAAGAGGTCAAAGCAGTAACACAGTCTGTGGTGGACTGGATGTAAGGGAATGACCACTCTCTTTTGTGAGACAGCAATGCTGATATTTTTTGATAAGGCATCAATGTATTTTAGAATTCCTATGTTCAAGGAAATAGGACAGAAATTGATTTGAAAAATATGATCCTCTAGAATTAGCATTTCTGTTCATTTCCAATGATAAAGTTTTAGTTATTGAGTAAAACTCAGCATACCCAGTTTATTTTTCTTTTAACATGTGATAGCCTGCACAAAGCTCCTAGGCCACTCTGCCTGTGTTTTATTTAGTCTATACATCTAAGGGGTTTTCAAAAGCAAGTTATTTTATAAAATGACTTAATTTCAAGTCAAATGATTTTGCAGTCACTTTACGTTTTAAATTATGTTTTATTTAATTTCATATGTAATACATAATCATGGTAAACAAGAAAATTCAAACGATAAATGAATGTACACAAAGAAAACTAAGTTGTTTTTCCATGCCAGGATTATGAATTTTTCCTTCTTATGAAGGAAAATAAAACAAAACAAAAACTCAGTAATTTCTTGCCTATCCTTTTAGATAATGTCCATATTGAAACAAATACAAGAAGCTGTCTGCAGTGGGTTGAATGGTGACCCCCCACAAAAGCTATTTCCATGTCCTAATTCCCTGAAGCTGTGAGTGTTATCATACTTGGAAAAATGAATTTTGCAGACGTAATTAAGGATCTTACCTTGAGGAGGTCATCCTGCACTGTTTGAGCCGTAAATCCAGGGGCAAGTGTATTTAAAAGCCACACACAGAGGGCAAGAGAGACACAGAAGAGAAGGAGATGTGACAAGAGAGGCTGAAATTGGAATGATTTGACCACAAGCCAAAGAAGTTGGCAATCACCAGAAGGTAAAAGAAGGATGGAACAGATTCCTCAGTAGAGCCTGTAGAGGGAGCACAGACAGCCCTGCTGACACCTTGATTTCAAACTTCTGGCCTCCAGAGCTGTGAGAGTGTAAATTTCCATTGTTTTATACTATCAAGTTTGTAGTAATTTGTTACATCAGCCCTAAGAATTGAATATATTGGTCTTTAATTGAAATAGTAACACAGTATAGGCACTGATTTTTACTATTCATTTTGCACTTTGATTCCCTTGGATTTTTTTTTTTTCGTGTCCACATATATAAATGCACCACATTTTATTAATTTCTTAAAAGTATTTTATTATTTATCTGTATCATAATTGATCTAACCAGTATTCTATTAATGAATATTTATAGTGTTTATTATTGATTGGTACCTATCTTAGTCCATTTACTATTGCTGTTGTCCACCTAAAGTAACCAAAAGGCCAGAATGTAGTTCAAAGAGGGTTTTTTCATGTGAGAAGTTTGAAGACAGTCACATAAGAACATAGATTCAATTTGTCCTGAATGTGTACGAGGATTGGCAGCAGTAATAAGTCAGTTTTTAAAGGAGAAAAGAGGCAGTTCCTAAACTTTTTACCAAGACTTTGAAGAAAAATAACATAAGCTATTAATTGGCGGTGTATTGGTCTTTGTCTCATAAATTCCAGAAATATGATGATAGTGTGTGAAGCAGGTAGTTGGGAAAAAAAAAGTCTTTAAACAATTGCCCCTGGGTATGGGTGCCTGGGCATGACTGAAGTCCCATACGTAATGTCATGTCTCTCTGGGTCTGATAAATTTGACTACCTCACATAGTTGAGACAGCTCTGTACTATTTTTCTTTTCTCACTCTAAGGGAATAGTTGAGGCTGGATAAAGAGAGAATTGTGAGAAAGCAAATCAATTTATCAGTGTATCAGTTTGTAAATAAATTGCTGTCTCGCTTGGTATGTTTCAAGAAAACTCAAACTCATTATGTTAAAAATTGAGATTTTATTTCTATTTAGTGATCTTTATTGCATTCTATATCTCAGTTAAGAGAATCTTCAATTTTTTCAGGTAAGCAGGTAGAATCTAAACGATTCCTTCTGGTGCTCTCATACCTCATATCAATTTGCCGTCAGTTACTAGAGATTCCCAGCAATGTCTTAAATTTCTGATTTTGCCTCTTCATCCTTATTTCCACTGAACTTTAGTTCAGATGCATGTCATGTCTTAATAAGGCCTGCTTTAAATATCTTTCCTCTGGTCACTCATTTCTCCACTTTTCATCACCAGTGTTTCATGTTCCACATTCCCAAAAGAGCTGCCTGTCTAAAAAATGAATCTGATTACCTCATTTCCCAGCTTCAGACCTCCCTTGGCTTTCTCTTGCCCACAGGATTGAGTCAAGCCCTCCAATCTTACTGTAGTCTACCCTCCCAGCCTCTTTGGCACCTGTTTGAACCATTTCTCAAGTCCAGTTATAGAATTTCCATCATTCTCTGAGTACAGCAGGTTTTGCCATGGCTTCATGCCATTTTTTGAGCTGTTTCTCTGCCCGAAAACCTTATCTCCTTCTTTACCTGAGAGCTCCAATGATTTTTTTAAAGGCTGAACTTGTTGCTTCCTCATGGGGAATTACCTCATAACCCATGGCAGAGCAATTGGCTCCATCCTCAGTGTGCTATGACCACATTTTATTCTTACCTGCATGGTGGCACTTCCCTTGCTTTATTATAATTTGTGTGTTTACATGTCTTCTCCACTGGGTTTCATGTTTATGGTGAGCACAGAGCCTCGCCCATTACCTGACACATTTTAGTCACGATTTTATGATTCTTGAATAAATAACTAGCTAAAATTATACTTCTCCTATGAGAATATACCTGTTATGAGTGAGGCAAATGCACTCTGTGTATAGTTCAAGTTTACAAAGGCCATACTGTTCTCTGTGAATAACTGAGGCAATGGTAAGCAGTTTATTTCAAAACCAGAGTTGATTATGTATATTGTTTGAAGAATTCTCAAGCTTTAACAAATAAATTTGTCAAGCAAATTTTATTAAATTTGCTTTTAATTTAAATTTGGTCTTAATGTCAGCAGAAGACTAAACACTGTTTATGATAACACATACGACATATTTTAGAAAATACTTAAATTTTTGCATGGTATTTGAATGAAATCCTAATCTGACATATTTATGAAAGTGTTAAATATTAGTAAAACTAGTAGCACAGATTTTTTAAAAACCTAATATTATGTTGTCCTATTTTTAACTTCAGTGTAAGAATTCAATAGAAATCAGGAAGAAAAAACTATGAACTAGATTGACCTGAGAATTTAGACTACCAGAAAAGAAGATAGGCACATAATGAAGACAAAAAACACATTCTCTTTAACTTTGAAGTAACAGTTAAATTTGGGTGGCATTTTATGACTTCCCACAGCCTAATTAAGAAGGGTCATTAGGCTTTCAAAACACAATGTGACATTGAAATATGAATAATACATTTTTTTCTTGTTTAAATGACGTTAACTTAACAAATGTTTCCCATCTTTAATACCCATTATGCTATATCCCCAAGGACATCTAGTAAATTTAGGCATCACTTTCCAAAGAAGATTCCTTAACAAAGTTGTAAATACCGTCAAAGCACACTCAGAAGTTCAATGCATGTTCCAATGACTTACTCTGTTTTTGTGCACTGAACTCTTATTCCATTTTCCTGCAAACTGCTATATATTGAGTACAGAGAACACTGTGTGTAATACTCTTAGCTTCCGACTCTTTACATTTTTATAATTCTTTTTCTCTTTTCTACTAGAGTATAATCTCTTTAAGAAACAATCCTGTGACTTCATTTTCCCATGAATTTTATCCTACCACTTCATACAAGGCCAATGTTTAATAGACATAATTTGAATGTATGAGTAAATGAATGAATGAACAATTGTACACCTTGCCTAAAAATAGATTTAGTTAGGAGAAAATAGAATATACATATATCTTATTATCTATATAGATATCCTATCTATATCCTATTATCTGTCTATCTAGATATCCTATGAGAAGAACATATATATTTGTAATGCCTAAATGAGTGTGTGTGTGTATATATATATATATTCAAATTTCTCTCTATATATTCATTTAGGGCTTAAAAATTTATCCAATTTTTAAGATTTATAAAAATTCATATGAAATTGATAGGGTCTTCTTAGTGTTGTGGAAGGAGTCCATGTAGGTGAGGGTCTCTGAACCAACTTTATTAATTTTATGCTAATTCTGCTTCTGCATTTAGTACTGAATTAGCACGGAAATCTTCTCAGTGGCTGGATTTTGAATCTTTTAGGTCATCATTATCTGAGGCAACTCTCCTTGCTCTGGATGAACTCCAGAGAGATGACATCACAGGGTTTCATGGAGGAGATATGCCCTGAAGGAATTCTGTTTCCATTAAATGCAATATAACTTACTTTGGGAGTACTTTTAAAACTATTTTCATTTTTAGGTATATTTCTTTAGTTGTCTTGTGTAAAATATAATGTATCTAATTATTTAGTAAAGATATGCTGATTATAAAAATCTGAGAGTCAACTTTATGGATACATATATAAAGTGTGAGGATGAAATAAGAGTGATAAGTATATGCATAAATGTATGTGTAGTCAGAGTGAGCCTGGGAGAGTTCAAATACACATATATGCATTCTATTCACTCAGTAGTGAGAATTATTTTTCCCAGCACACCTAGTCATCCTCACACAAGATGGCCTTACCTTCATTTGCTTCAGGGCACAGCTGGTGATTTGAACTCCAAGGCCTAAGATTACATCTGGGAAATCTGTTTTTTTTCCAGTTGGTTTCATCGGAGGTCTAAACCACCCAATCTCCATTCTTAATTCCTGTCTTGCTTATATCCAATTTAATGACTGTCTGGATTCTGTTGCTGGCAAAAGGATGTTACAAATCCCAGTGGTCATTGGTGCAGGTTTTAGCCACAGCTACAGAGGCAGGAGAGGACTGGAACAACTGGATTTGGCTGCTATTCATACTATTTACATTTAAACTGTCTCATAAAGTCTGACAAGTGTATAACGGTTACTTCTGTTCACTGCCAGCCCGGCTGCTGATCCCATGTCACACTGCTCTCAGGCTTCATACTTGAGCCCCCTGAGACTTTAGTTCTCTTGGATTTATTCATCATTCAGTAAACGGATTCCTCTCAGAGGTCAGCATATTGGATATATTTCAGATTAGGTTCGCTAGTGCTTGAGAAGTATGCTCTGACAGAGCAAGCATAATATAAATACAAGGCTTAGCAGCCACCTAGGTCTAATAATTGCAGCATAAATTAAGATATTTACAAGTTTTCTAACCTGTATTATATCTTTTCCAAATTTGTCCTCCAAATTAGTCTAAGTCTTCTGTGACAATGATAGCATGTTAATCAATTACTTTGAATTATCAGTGTCTTAAACTGTGAAAATAGTCCCTTCTGTAAACCTCACATAAAGATTCTGGTATCAGCATAAAAATGTAAAAAATGAAAGACGTATTCATATCTCTAACCTTTTATCTATTGTCCTGTAACAGAGTTGTCATAAATCATTGGGCAGTTAAAACTTAACTTGGTCCAAACCAATGAAAGGCTCTGTTTAGTTGTTTTTGTTGTTTTTTCGTACATGTGTTTTCCTTTGTTTTTTTTCCACTGTTAATTCCAGGAAGCCAGGAGTTGGGTCTCATTCAAATTTGCATACCACAATTTATGGAATAAAAATGAATCTTATAAAATGCATGAATCCACTCTGGAGGCTTGGTTTTTCAATAGAAAACGTCTTTATTACTTTTGTGGATCATTTACAACTAAAACGCTGTAGTGAAAGGCATCCTGGATTTTAGATCAGTTTAGCAAAACAAGCACAAAACGAGCTTGGACCATTTGTACTGTCAAAAGAGCTCAAAGGATGATGGAAAAAGCTCCAGAAGTCAGCTTGAATGAGGACCCACTGGCTGAATAAAGAATAATTTGATCATCAAAATAAATAACAATATTAATGAATTTAATCTGTGAAATACAATAGCAAATAATGAGTCAATACAGATATAAAACAACGAGTAGATTGAAAGTTTGGTGAGGAATAGGATATTTATTGTTTCAAACTACTTCTTTACAGAATACACATTAATCACAAAGGGGTATAGCATAATTTAACAGTGGAAAAGCTTGACTCATATTGCCTTAATCAAACAATCAAAGCCAACATCATCAGTAAAGGGACAGGTTAAAACCTGGTGTTACTTGATAAGACATAGTGAGAAAACCATAGTACCACTTCTGTGATGTTACTGCTCAATACCTAAATCCCGAATCCAATCTAATCCAAATTGGAATACATTGTACCAAAAAGTTAGCTTATGATCTTAAAAATGTCAAGGTCACAGAAAGTAAGGAAAAAATAAGGAAACATCACAGAGTTAAGAAATATAAAGTCATGACAATTAATGCAACATGATTGCGAACTAGATTTTTTTTAAATTTGCTATATAAGCCATTTTTGGGACATTTGAATAAATTTGAATGTAATCTGAAGAATTAATGGTAATAAAGTATAAATGTTAATTCATAGTTTTGGTGGTATATGATGATTATATAGAATAATGGCTTTATTTGTAGGGAATACGCCTGAAAATATTGCAGGGTAATGAAGCATCAGGTTGACAACTTACTACCCAAAATATTCTGGGAGGAGCCCATGAGTTTGAGACCAGCCTGGGCAACATAGTGAGACCCCATGTCTAAAAAAAGATAAAGAAAAAAAATAGCCAGATGTGGTGACACGTGCCTGTAGTCCCTGCTACTGGCCATGTGGGAAGGCCTGAGGTGGGAGGATTGCTTGAGCCCAGGAGGTCCAGGCTGCAGTGAGCCATAGCCATAATCACAACACTGCACTCCAGCCTGGTTGACAGAGTGAGACCTTGTCTCTAAAAGACAAATGAACTTTTATTCCAAATTTAGTATAAGTGAGTAATATTTTGTCAAAATAAAAAAGTTAAAAACTAAAATGTAATTTTAGCATGATGATGAAATTTATGAGAAATTACACTATATTATTTCTACAATCTTAACCTGCAAAGTACACACACAGAAAAGCCTAAGATCAACCTTCAAAATAATGTGAAATTAAGGAATGGTTGAATTTTTAAATATTAAAGAAAAAGATTTTAGAAAGTATACACAAATTGCAGGAACTACTGATTTCAGTAGGATGCCTAAGAAATAATTAAATATTAAGAGATGTCATTCCATGCATATTACTTTTTCAGTGTGACTGTTGCTTCTTGGTCTCAGAAATTTTTATTTTTGCTATTTTTTTTATATACTGGAATGTACTTTTTGGCATTTAGAGTACATATATTTACCTGGAAAAAAATATTATGAAAGATTCATACAGTTTGTGTTTATTGACCTCATTAAAAACTTAAACTATAGTTGGCAAATAGAAAATCCATCTGTTTTACTAGAGTGTAATAGATTTTGACTCTCAGACAGGGTAACTGAGTTATGTTTGGTATTGATATACATTAGTACCCACTTGTTCTTTCTCCATTTTTATTAGGTTATTATTTCAAAAGAAGCTCCCTAATGTTAGTTGTAGGCATTCTGTAAAAATATGATCTATTCACTTAGTTGCATATTACCACATTTTTCTTCTGGTAACATAATGAAAATACGTTACTCATTAAACGTTAATATCTCTTTTATTAAATCATGTAAGTCGAGCTCTAAAATTTTATATGGGATCTAATTATTAAGTTTAAGAGCTTGTAATAATTAAAATATTGAACTATTAGTTAATTATTTCTGTTCCTAGTTAACTTTTGCCTGATTTTCAGACTTCTATTGAAAAGAATATTTCAAGAATATTTAATGTTTTAAGATAAAATAATTACTTACAGGATTATCACTAACTATTCACTGTGATCCAAGTTTAGCACACAATTTTCAAACAAGATCATCAATGTAATCATCCATGAAAAGGGAGAGGACTCCAATACAATGACAACTGGTGATTAAAATGCCAAAATCAGAAAAAGATACGATGAAAATCAACCAAAGGACCGTCAGATTATTGAACTATTTCCAAAGTTTGTCCTTCCTATGCAGAGCCAAGGGAGAGAAGCCTCTCCATGGGGTGTGAAGGTCTGAGATACAACAACATGGAAGTATTGCCAGTAACTACAGATACTGGGAGAAGGCCCACATCAAACTGAGTCCTCCCAGCATGCTATACAGATTGCCTGCTAGTACACTGTTGAGTATAAATGGACTCAATTATTCTGGGCCAAACTGGTGGAAATGTTTTCTGCTAACGGTGCACATGGACACTGATTTAAACAAACCCATATTAAACATTCACGTTGGCAACTGTAACATTTGAAGTAATAGCATATATTTTTCTGTGTATCAATGGTCATGTGAACATTGGAGTAATAGGATCAATTCACGCTTCCTAAGTAAAGGTAAATATTGTTTATCTCCCCCCATTTTTTTTTCTTTTTTTTTTGAATTGGAGTCTTGCTCTATTGCCCAGGCTGGAGTGCAGTGGTGCAATTTCAGCTCACTGCAACCTCCACTTCCTGGGTTCAAGAAATTCCCCTGCCTCAGCCACCTGAGTAGCTGGGACTGCAGGCATGCACCACCACACCTGGCTATTTTGTGTGTGTGTATGTTTTAGTAGAGATGGGATTTCACCATGTTGGCCGGGATGGTCTTAATCTCCTGACCTCATAATCTGCCTGCCTTGGCAGATCTGAAAAGTGGTGAAATAGATTTTTTGTTTTTTTTGGTTGTTCTTGTTTCGTTTTTTTGAGATGGAGTGCTGTGATTACAGGCATGAGCCACCACGACCGGCCTGTTTATCTCCTATTTTATAAAAGTCTTGCAATGATAAGTGATTGTTTTTCCAAATATGACATACCAACTGCAGTACCGTCAACATACAGTGAGTAAATCAGCCATAGCACAGCTGATATTATTTCTGTCATTTCTAGAGTCTCTTCCCTGGATTGTACATACTATTGATCTTTTGTGTGTTTTTTGTTTGTTTGTTTTTTGCTATAATTATCTCATTTTCTTATTCTATATATGCCCAGTTTCTATATTCAAAAGAAGTGCAACTATTAACCTGGACCCTTGTTTTCTTGAGCCTTCATTTTCTTTTCTCAAGTTTGATCTTTGATTCTTTCTTTGAAACGCTTACAGAATGATAGAGAAAATAACTCAGAATCCCTGGAAAATAGCTGATCTTTACTCATGTAACTGTCAAATAACAGACAACATGATCCCTACTTGTCACCTAGGAATGTGACAATACACCACACCACCAATTCATCATGACAACCATCAGTTTGAAAGCTGATAAGATAGGAGAGGAGAAAAAAGAAGCAGTGTCTGAACAAGTCATAATCAAGATTGAGAGTCTTTGTTGAGGTAGGCTTGAATTGGAAAGGTTTTGATTTAGAAATGAGATAAGATCTCTGACAAGACACAGGAAATTAGATGTTCCCATTGCAGGCAAAGATAGTCATCTGAAAAGTGCAGTGGTAATAATTCAGGCAAAAATGAAACTCAGGGAGGTCTAGCAAAAAAGTTACAGTGAGTGACCTGACACTGGGAAATCCGGTACTCAAAAAAGAGGCTTAGTTATTAGAACTGGTAGATGAAGAAAGATGTCACAGTAACAATTTTGAGATGCACTTTACAAACCTAAACTCACTGTAGAAAAAAAATAGCCATGTAGTTAATTAAATTGTGTTACTTAAGCTTTTAAATTAGGTATTTTTTTTCACCGTCTCTGGCATAAAATAAAATCTGATATCATGAGTGAAAGAGTCTGTAAAATAAGACTCTGCACATTAAACACAATGGAAAGGAACAACAGAAGCAGGAAAACATGTTGGTTATTACAGAGTGAATGTACTATTATGTGTTGTTTGTGAGCCTCTGAAAAGTGGTGAAATAGATTTTGGGGGTTTTTTTTGAGACGGAGTCTCACTCTGTCACCCAGGCTGCAACCTCTGCCTCCCGGGTTCAAGTGATTCTTCTGCCTCAGCCTCCCAAGTAGCTGGGACTACAGGCTCACGCCACCATGCCAGGCTAATTTTTGTATTTTTGCGGGGGAGTGGGAGAGCAGGGTCTCACTCTGTCGCCCAGACTGGAGTGCAGTGTCACAATCTCGGCTCACTGCAACCCCTGCCTCCCAGATTCAAGTGATTCCCTTGCCTCAGCCTCCCAAGTAGCTGGGATTACAGGCGTGTGCCACTACTGCCTGGCTAATTTTTGTATTTTTAGTAGAGACGGGGTTTCACCATGTTGGCCGGGCTGGTCTCGAACTCCTAACCTAGTGATCTGCCTGCTACCCTCCCAAAGTGCTGGGATTACAGGCGTGAGCCACTGCGCTGGGCCGGTGAAATAGATTTTCATCTTATGACTATCAAACAGAACCATGGAATTAATTTCTGTTGAAAACCTTATACTTTCTATATTCTGTCTGGATGAGGTAAATTTTCGGTTTCTATTTCCAAAAATAATATAATCTCTTTCTTTTTTTTCTAAATTCTCCTAGAATAAAACTGGTGAGTGCCCAAGTCACCCTTTGTTATACTCAATATTCTCAAAAAAATATAGTCTACAATCTGAGTCTTCACTTCCTCAAGAACTTTTTGCAATCTAGTCTTATCTGGTCTCCCTGTAAGGTAATATTGACCTTCCTATTTTCTAAAGTGCATTCCTCTTGTGGAATCAGATTTCCACTTCTCTTCTGGGTTTTCTTCTATCGCGTCTCTCTGAATGGTCCTTCTCTGGCTCCTTTCCTTAATCTGCTCTTTGAATGTTTGTATCCTCTATGGTTACATATTGAATCTTCTTTTTATTATATTTTATATGCTTTTTAAAAAATATATCATTTACTTGGTTGTTTGAGAACCCATTTGTTCACTGAAGACATTTTCCGTTTCTTTTTTTTTTCACCTAATTTTCCACTGATGAACTCTCTTGAGCTTAATCAAATTGCTAACTACCAATTTATATCTTTAGTAGGACATTAAGCAGAAAAGTTCATAGATTCCACATGGAATTTGTTTTCTTCTGTGGAGAATTTGTTCATCCTCATTGTCTTCTTATATTTCCTATATTAATTAACAGCATCAACCACATAGTCATTTCCAAGAGTTAAGTTTTAAGCAATTACCTTCAGTTAGCTCCTCTTCTTGAGGTTCCAGGTGTAATAAGTTAATATTTCACAACTGTGTCTAAATTATATCTACTTGTTTGTTCTCATTACTACTGTCCTAGCCCAGGTCATCATCATTTCAAGGATCTTTCTTGTTTCTAAAACACAAATGTTCTCCCACTTCAAATGCCTTGTTTTTGGAATACTTGAAGTTTTTTTGCCCGGTAACGTAACCTGTATATCACAGGGGTCAACAGTCTAATCAAAGTTGCTTTAATCTTAAAGCCTAAATGGAAATGCATATAATGTTCCATCTAACATTCAAGAAATTAACCTCTGCTCCATGTCTGCCTTCCTTCATTCTACTCCCATTATATTTGAGAGTATTCACAATGAAGTGTCTCTATAGATCCAAGTAAAAGTCTGGCTTGATATTCCCTATGTCTCTCCAGCACATAAGCTCTCTGTGATAATGCTAATATCATGATATGTTTTAATGGCAAAGACAATCAGGTTGCTGTCTCTGTGTACATATTTTAGTCAACTGATGGAGTGATGGAGAAATTCCGGTTTCATCATAGAGATGGTAAATATCTCCATTCTCCAGCTTAGTGAGATGCTTTGATAGCTCGATGTTGAGGCGACACTGCTTGTGACCTGAGTCTGACAAAAGTCTGAAAATCAGCTTTTTCCTCATAAATAAGTGTTCAAACAATAGAAAGATAAACTTACCTACATTGTTCCACTAAGACAAGTGGGGCTGAATTTTATTTTAAAAATTGCTTTATAGATTTCTGGGTTTTGTTGTTGTTGTTGTTGTTTGTTTGTTTTTTGTTTTACCTTCCTTCTGTTTGACAAGATGGAAAGCTCTGAGTTTGCTTTCTGCTTGTTAGGTTTGTGGAATAATAGGTCGGTTTTATTTTAAATCTTGAGTCCATTGATAGTAAGCAAAGTGCTCCAGAAAGAAACATCAAGAGAAGAGGATGTGACTATACTGGAAAGCGATATTTAGAGAAACTCAGTGTTTTCTGAGTAAGGAAGGTAGAGATTAAGTCTGTCCTGCACATAGGAGAAAAAAACATTTCCCCAGTCTATTGAGAAACAATGAGATGCCTATGGTTTTGCTTAAGATCAGACCCCAGTCCAGCTTCTCAGCAGTGTGCCAGGATATGTGACAGAGAGACAGATATTCTGGATGGAAATTGCTTGTAGCATGTCTGGGCGTTGTCCCAAAGTGGAATGAATATTTAATTTGAAGCAATGGGAATTTGAAAGATTAAGCACAGAGATGATGAGGATGTCAGTGGAAGCCTTGGCCCCAGTGAGACTAAGGACTATGACACAAGCCCTTAACAGCTTGAAATAGGGCCACAAGTCCAGACCCTAGGAGGAGAGGAGGTCATGCTTCTTATCATTATAGTAGGATGTGTTCTCAGTCAGAGAGTAAACTGAATAATAGAAAACAAGTATTTATTCTGTATCTGAGTTTTGGACTCAGTCAGACTTTATAACATGTAGAGGTTCATCAAGAATTGCTGAGTCTTTTGAACAGGAATGTTTCTGAACCAGCAATGGATTAAAACCCTTGAAACTGAGTTCATTACCTTAGGAAAAACGTAATTAAAGCTCTTGAATAATTACTCTCAGTTGTCATTGCTGACTTCAGGTATATGAGAGGCCTATGAAGAGACTGAGCTTAAGAGAACACTGAAGATAATTTTTAACCTCAGATGTGTAAAAAATTGCAGTAGGAAGAAGTGCAAAATGTCAGGTTGTTGTAGTCACTGAGGAGATTAAGTTTTCTGATGCTTTGTAGAATTCTTAGAAGGAAATGCATCAAAGCTGCCTTTTAAAGTCCCCTTTCTACTCTTGAATTCTTAATAGCTCTGACCTTTTGTTGGAACAGAGAAACATTCAGCAGAACCAGCATAGTTCCTTCCAAGTAGCATTATTGAGAGTGCTAATTTATTCATTGATGACGTTTTGCATATTAGTGGTCACCCTTGCTGTGTCTCCAGCAACTAGGTAAAGGGATCACAGTACAATGACAAATAGGAATATATCCTCAATATTCCATTCAAAAGAAACTTGCTGTTAGAAGGCAAGACTATAATAAGTCAAAAAGAGAGGATACTGCCTGCCTAGAGAAGGGGAGCATTTTCACAAAATTACAAATAATTTGGAAGAGAAAAAATGGGCCACTCTTTGACTCACTCGTGGACTTTCTGGTTTTGTAACTGCCTGAACCCAGTTAGAGCTTGTTGTTGTTTTTTTTTTTTTTTTTTCTTTCTCTTTAATGGACAGCTGAGATTAAGTTTTTTAAATGAAGTCATAGAGACCCCACATGGTGAAGGTAGTAACTAAGTACATAGTGGGAACCTCTGGTCAACTTCATAATGATGACAAACTTGTTCAGGAGGCCAGCTCTCCATCTACTGGACACAGTCTGAGTGATGCATGTTTGCTCCGAGGAGCACAGAACATAATCAAAAAGTCTGATTGGAGATTAAACCCACACATTCTGCCAAAGTTGTCACATAGCAGGCTAATAACTAAAGATGACTGAGTGTCTTATCAGGACTCAGAGGAAATTATCTGATATGGTTTGGCTGTGTCCCCACCCAAATCGCATCTTGAATTGTAGCTTCCATAATTCCCACATGTTGTGGAAGGGACCTAGTGGGAGGTAATTGAATCATGGGGGTGAGATTTTCATTCCTGTCCTCATGATAGTGAATAAGTCTCATGAGAGCTCACGGGTTTGCAAATGGGAGTTCCCCTGCACAAGCTCTCTTGCCTGCTGCCATATAAGATGTGACTTTGCTTCTCATTTGCCTTCTGCCATGATTGTGAGGCCTCTACAGTCATCTGGAACTGTGAATCAATTAAACCTCTTTTCTTGTAAATTATCCAGTCTCAGGTATGTTTTTATTAGCAGTGTAAGAACAGATTAATACAGTAAATTTGTACCCAGAATAGTGCACTGCTGTAAAGATACTTGAAAATGTGGAAGCAACTTTTGAACTGGGTGATGGGCAGAGGTCAGAACAGTTTGGAGGACTCAGAAGAAGACAGGAAGATGAGGGAAAGTTTGGAATTTCCTAGAGACTTGTTGAATGGCTTTGACCAAATGTTGCCCATCTCAGATGGAGATGAGGAATCGTTAGGAACTGTAATAGTGGTGACCCTTGCTATATTTTAGCAAAGAGACGGAAATTTTGCTCCTGCTTTAGGGATCTGTGGAACTTTGAACTTGAGAGAGTTGATTTAGGGTATCAAGGGTATCATTATGCAAGTTTGGAAAATTTGCAGCATAATGATGCAATAAAAATAAAAACCCGTTTTCTTTTTCTTTTTTTTTAAATTACTATTATTATACTTTAAGTTCTAGGGTACATGTGCATAACGTGCAGGTTTGTTACATATGTATACTTGTGCCATGTTGGTGTACTGCACCCATCAACTCGTCAGCACCCATCAACTCGTCATTTACATCAGGTATAACTCCCAATGCAATCCCTCCCCCCTCCCCCCTCCCCATGATAGGCCCCTGCGTGTGATGTTCCCCTTCCCGAGTCCAAGTGATCTCATTGTTCAGTTCTCACCTATGAGTGAGAACATGCAGTGTTTGGTTTTCTGTTCTTGCAATAGTTTGCTGAGAATGATGGTTTCCAGCTGCATCCATGTCCCTATAAAGGACACAAACTCATCCTTTTCTGTGGCTGCATAGTATTCCATGGTGTATATGTGCCACATTTTCTTAATCCAGTCTGTCACTGATGGACATTTGGGTTGATTCCAAGTCTTTGCTATTGTGAATAGTGCTGCAATAAACATACGTGTGCATGTGTCTTTATAGCAGCTTGATTTATAATCCTTTGGGTATATACCCAGTAATGGGATGGCTGAGTCATATGGTACTTCTAGTTCTAGATCCTTGAGGACTCGCCATACTGTTTTCCATAATGGTTGAACTAGTTTACAATCCCACCAACAGTGTAAAAGTGTGCACCTAGGGACTTGGTGCCCTGCATCTCCCAACTGTTCCAGCCATGGATAAAAGGTACTAAGGTACGGTCCGGTCTGTAGGTTCAGTGTGTGCAAACCCCAAGCCTTGAGCTTCTACATGGTGTTGAGCCTGTGGGTACACAGAAGTCAAGAATTAAGGTTTGGGAACCTCTGCCCAGATTTCAGAGGATGTATGGAAACACTTGAATGTCCAGGAAGAAGTTTGCTGCAGGGGCAGTGTCTTCATAGACAACCTCTTCTAGGGCAGCGCCGAAGGGAAATGTGGGGCTGGAGCCCCTACAGAGTCCCTGCTGAGGCACTGCCTACTAGAGCTGTGAGAAGAGGGCCGGAGTCCTCCAGACCCCAGAATGGTAGAGCCACTGACAGGACAGCTTTCATTGTGCTCCTGGAAAAGCTACAGATACCCAACGCCAACCCATGAAAGGAGCCAGGGGGCAGGCTGTACCCTGCAAAGACACAGGGGCAGAGCTGCCCAAGGCTATGGGAACACACCTATTGCATCAGCATATGAGACATGGCATCAAAGGAGATCATTTTGGAGCTTTAAGATTTGACTGTCCCACTGGATTTGCATGTAGCCGTTAGCCTCTTCATTTTGGCCAATTTCTCCCATTTAGAATGGGGACATTTACCCAATTCCTGTATCTCCATTATATCTATGAAGTAACTAACTTGCTTTTGATTTTACAGGCTCATAGATGGAAGGGATTTGCATTGTCTCAGATGAAATTTTGGACTGTGGACTTTGGAGTTAATGCTAAAATGAGTTAAAACTTTGGAGGACTGTTGGGAAGTCATGATTGAATTTTAAATGTGAGGACATAAGATTTGGGAGGTGCCAGGGGCAGAATGATATGATGTGGCTGTGTCTGCACCCAAATTTAATCTTGAATTGCAGCTCCCATAATCCCCACGTGTCATGGGAGTGATCCAGTGGGAGGTAATTGAACCACGGGGATGCGTTTCTTCTGTGCTGTTCTCATAATAGTGAATAAGTCTCATGAGATCTCATGGTTTTATAAATGGGAGTTCTCCTGCACAAGTTCTCTTGCTTGCCACCATGTAAGATGTGACTTTGCTCCTCATTTGGCTTCTGCCATGATTGTGAAGCCTTTCTAACCATGTGGAACTGTGAGTCAATTGAACTTCTTTCCTTTATAAATTACCCAATCTCGGGTATGTCTTTATTGGCAGATGAGAACAGACAACTACATTCTTCCTATTCTGCTATTCTGTTTCTGGTTGCCTAAAAAAGAGAGCACTGTGATATATTAGCATAGCATAGCGATTAAGAGCATGGGCTCAGGACTGGGTGCAGTGGCTTATACAATTTGGGAGGAACTTCACTTGAGCCCAGGTGTTCAAGACCAGCTTGGCTGACAGAGTAAGACTCTGTCTCTGAAGGTAAAAAAGGAGCATGGGCTCTGGACACAGATCAGACTGCCTTCCTAATTCCTAGTGCTGGACCTTGACAAATCATGGAAACTCTCTATTCCTTAGTTTCTTGATCTGGTATAAAAAAGAATAATATTACCTTTCTCACATAAAAAATAGGGTAACAATTAAATGGGATCACTCATGGAAAAGGCTCAGAAGAGCACATAAGTACAAAGTGAACATTGAATGTGATAGTAGTAGTATTCCCAATTGCCAGCCCCACCCTGCATGCCAGGTGAGCACATTGAATAATTTACCCTTGGACAACCTCGACTTTCCATCCCAGATGATGCTGTACAAGTAGGATATAGTTTCCTAAATAACTCATTTAATTAAGTAATATAGGTTCCTCCTTCCACTTCAGGGTTAGGGGTGGGATAGAAAGCATTCATTTTGGTTTTGAGGAAGCATGGATTTTACTAGGGGATGAGCTGTCAAAATAACATTCTTAGACATTAATTCATTGTCCCCTCCTCAAGCAGGTTTCTCCCTTTCTCTCTTCCCCATTCAAACACAAAGCAGACAGGCTACTTTCTCTTTTTTTTTTTTTTGTCTTTAATTTTTATTTTAAGTTTAGGGATGCATGTGCAGGATGTGCTGGTTTGTTACATAGGAAGAAGTGTGCCATGGTGATTTGCTGTACAGATCATCCTATCTCCAAGGTATTAAGCCCAGCATCCATTAGCTATCCTTCCTGATGCTCTTTCCACCCACTGACAGGCCCTAGTGTGTGTTGTTCCCCTCTCTGTGTCCATGTGTTCTCATTGTTCAGCTCCCACTCAGGAGTGAGAGCATGTGGTGTTTGGTTTTCTGTTCCTGCATTAGATTGCTGAAGATAACTGCTTCCAGCTCCGTCCACGTCCCTGCAAAGGACATAAACTCGTTCCTTTTTATGGTTGCATAGTATTCCATGGTGTATATATACCATATATATTTTTTTATTCAGTCTATCATAGATGGGCATTTGGGCTGGTTCCGTGTCTTTGCTATTGTAAATAGTGCTGCAATTAACATAGGTGTGCATGTATCTTTGTAACAGAATGATTTATATTTTGGGGGGTACCTACTCAGTAATAGAAATGCTGAGTCAGATGGTATTTCTGCTTTTAGATCTTTGAGGAATCGCCACACTGTCTTCCACAGTAGTTGAACTAATTTACACTCCTACCAACAGTGTAAAAACGTTCCTTTTTCTCCGCAATCTCACCAGCATACAGACAGGCTACTTTCTTGCCCAAGGGAGAGTGTATGGTGGGATGTTAATTCCCAAAATAAATGATCTAATTAGATCTAAGTTTTCTCTCATAGATGCTTCTGAGACAAATCACAAAAGAAAACTATTTAGAGTTATAGTGTGTGCTGGAGAAGGTGAACTGTGTGTGAAGCTTCCCAACTGAACAAGAAAGGAAGTTTCCCCGGGATGGGAAGAGCCTGAGACTGGAAGATTTCAGGAGCCAAAAAAGCCCGAGCTTGGCCCTAGTCAATCACAAGGAAGTTGTACGACCCTGGAGGAAAAAGGTTTTATGATGAAGCTAGATAGAACCTGAGTGTGTCATAGAATGTGACAATGAATTCACCAAGGACATAGCAAGATCTGAGAAATGGTTTTATGCTATGGCTATACAGAAGGACTTAAAGGACTATAGAGTGAATATTTCAGGCTTCCAGCATGACCCAGAATCATGAGGGTGCCACAGTACCTGATGAAATTCCGTAGACCTAGGTAGCAGGCATCTCAAAAATCATGTATAAAACATTAACTAAAGACTAGAGGAACTCTAGTGTCTGCGTGTCCTCCTATATGTGGATGCCCATGTCTGCTCCTACTACAGATGTAGACTCCAGAAATTATCATTGATGAGGGCCCAAGAAATGAAGTCTGGAGTTGTAGGGAGGGATCTCACAAAGAAGACAAATATTTGGCTTTCTGACATCTCAATGGAATGAGAGCTAAGAGTCTGAAATTACAGTTAAACAAATAAAATAAAATGTTTGGAATGAGAGTGATACTTATTTAAAAAATAACAATAGGTTTTCAATATACTTAGAAAAATGCATTTTAGAGAATAAACTCTGCCTTCCACATAGACAGATCACCCCTTACATTTTCCAGGTAAAATGCTCCCTGGATTTACACAGTCTCAAACAATTGAATTTCAGTTTGTGGTCTCTGCTTTTCATTTGCAGAACTAATGGCTTGGTTAATTGATTTTACCAGAAAAGAACATTTTGCTCCAAGGGTATGGACAAGTCTCTCTTCTTTCAAATAATCAAACCAAACCGGAAACTTCTGACAGCTTTGAAAATAGTATGTTGACTTTTATTTTTTCCACTAAATTATCAGACATTTTGGGATCAAGATTCCATTAACACACAAGCTCCAAAAGTAGTAATTTTTGTAAAAAAGATTTTCTTAACTACGAGGTTTGGGCATGAAAGCCAGATCTTAAGACAATGGCAACAGCATATCTTCTTGCCTCTTTCACATCTCCTTTTGTGGTCTATGATCTCTGGTACATTAGTAATCTCTGCCAAGTCATTCAAAAGAATGCTCCATCCAATTTTTATTTAGCAGTTCCATCTCTGTAAACTTCTCTTCACATACTAGCCATGCTAAACACATTAAAACATATCTTCAGTAGACCTGTCTCCTTTACCCACAACTTTCTATATCTGTGCCTACCCCCATTGTTTCCATCAGCAAGACTTCTCTTCCTTCTCTAAGAACCTATGCAAGACTTTATTTCCCTCAGTGAAGTGTGTTGCCTGGTCTTTTGGATTCCCATAAATCTTCCAAGTGACTTCATGATAGCACTTACTGCAGTAACTATAATTAGTTATGCATCTATCTCTCTCAGTAAACCATAAACTTCTTAAGAAAAAAAGCATGAGCTATTTTTTCTTTGACTCTTCCAAGGTTACACAGTGCTTGGTGTAAGATAGGGATGTTCACTGTCAATGAATGAATAGCTGCATGAACTGGTACACACGTTGTAATCTACTGCCCAATTATTTTGAAGTAATTGTATTAGCCCAAGTTTTTGTATATTTGAAAGCTCCATGAAAAATGGGTCACAGAAATATTCATTATGTTGCATTCCAACATATAGTTTTTTGTAGGGTCAGCAAAATACTTTCTATAAATGGCATTAAATATTTTATCCCATAAAGTATTTAAATTCTGTTGTCTGACTTTTCACTTTAAAGACAATGAAAAATGTGGTGCCCACAATTGTATAGGTAATTAGAAGGTTATCGCCCAAGTAATATTTATCTGTTTGTCTTTAGGTAGTCCTGCATTTTTAATTTGAAAAAAAAAAAAAAACTGTTAGGAGAGGGCTGCTTCTCCTGGAAATTGCTTGCAGGATTGGCCTTTTTGGTACTACTGGAAATCTTGTGGTTCTAATGAAAAAATAGATTTAGGCAGTTTCTCCACTAAATGTTTCTTGAAGTTGTAGTTTACGACTGCTCCTCACTCCTGGAAAAATATCTTCTCTAATAACTAGAAAACGATGGGAAGATAATATTTTACATTCAAGTTTTTTTCTAAACATTTTCAGCATAAACTGGTTAACTCAAATGACTAGCAGAGCATGGCTTATATAATTTAGATTACATTTAAATTACCGACTTTAAAGAAATAGAGACAAATATATATGTTAAGGAGGAAAAATGAAAAGAGTGAAGCTTAATTTCTGTCTCTAAAAGCTAAAGAAGTTTTTTTTAATGCATTTCTTCCCCTAAAAGAGGAAGAAATACATGAAAAGCAAAAAGAGCATGCAGCCTTAACACAGTGGTAAAGAGACAGGAATAGTCCTCATATAATAGAAGAGACAGATGCCCTGAACAGGCAGATTCAGTTTCTGGATGTTAGCAGGGGGGAAAAAATTATAGAGCCTGGAATTTCTAGCTCTAATGAGGGATGATTTAGGAAGTAAAGCCAACCCCAGTCATCTCCCAGTTTCACACTCCAAGAGCTGCCAATGTCTTTGGTTAATGAGGTAGACTTGGAGCCATTCCCTTAATTAACTTGACCCTGTGAAACTGTTTCTCAAACGTTTTAAACCCATGACACTCTAAAGCATTCTTGTTCTGTGCATTTACATCAGTTAAGAAGAGTCTGTCTTGCTTTTCTAAATGTACTTTGAATTATAAAAAATAATAAGTGTGCCATAGACACTTTTTCAATATATTTGGCCTATGGGTGATTTTGACATGTGCCTTTATTGTGAAATTTGTGCCATGTGCCACCCTCCCCTTACTGAACAGTGGGGTTAAAATATGGAAGCTGTTCACTTGTAGGCGAGTATAGTATATATAGTGTAGTGTATGGTATTGCATGTTCTTCACAATCAGGTTCCCATCATGAATGTTATTGGAAGAACTCAGTAATATCAAATATAGAGAAAGCAGGAGGGAAGGTTTTAAACTTATCTTTAAATTTAATTTAATTTTTCTATCACATATATTTATTATGCATTTTTTCAAATGTCATTCACTGAAGTTTTAATAAGAAAAACATTATTTTATAAGCTTATCTGTATAGGAGAGAATATTTATACCATAGAACACAATCATAATTTTAATTTTATAGTTCAGCAAATTTAGAGAAATGCTTTTTATCACTCAGAATGTCATATTATCAAAAATAGGACAGAGTGTGGGACAAATTATTAGGAAAGTATATGAAACAGAAGGGAAGAAAACTTTATTTGAGAAATAGAGATTAACTTTTATTTGTACTACATTCTAGGTTTTGGCTTACATGCCATCAGGATATACAATCCTTTTGTTTCAAAATATAACCAATATAAGTGAGACACACTCAATCAGGGGTTTGGTTAAACATTTTAAAATCCAATTAGATTTTCTGAATGCTTCATAAATTTTCTGAATATGACTGGGCCAATTTTGAGGAGTCCTGTGTTAATTGATTACTTGGGGTGGGAGCCACTACAACTTCATGGTTTCAAATAGAATTGATGGAAAAGAGACACATTCCAGCAATTCTACAAATGTTTGCTTTTGCCTCTGAGAGTAATAGCCATCAATTGGGGTAGTTATGTGAAACAAAAAAGAAGAAGGAGAAGGAGAAGGAGAAGAGAAGAAGAAGAAGAAGAAGAAGAAGAAGAAGAAGAAGAAGAAGAAGAAGAAGAAGAAGAAGAAGAAGAAGAAGAAGCAGCAGCAGCAGCAGCAGGAGGAGGAGGAGGAGGAGGAGGAGGAGGAGGAGGAGGAAGAAGAAGAAGAAGAAGAAGAAGAAGAAGAAGAAGAAGAAGAAGAAGAAGAAGAAGAAGAAGAAGAAGAAGAGTTATTTAAAATAAAAACATTTTCTATTTTGGGTATTTGTAAGATAAACAATTTCGATTTGTTTCTATGTTGGCATTAAATACAATTTTCTGATCTAACTCTTTAGGTATCTGAGGACACATACATTCCGAAGGTGTGTACATTTTGCTACCATCTAATATATGCTAGATGCAGGCAATTACTAGATGGATAATTGCACATTAGGTGATAACAAAATACTTTGTGTATCATTTCACTCTGTATTGAGGTTCTTGGCCTGGCACATGTCAAGAACCAGGATATATCATTTGACCTTTCCTGGGAGAAGTTTTCCAAGCATGTAAGAATTATCTAGGGAATGTATTAAAATGCAGATTTCTTTGCTGCACCTTCAAAATTTATGACTCAGTACTTCTAGGGTAGCACAGAGGAATCTGCATTTTCACCTATTAAAACATTCTGATGAAGGTGATGTTGATGTTTTGAGAGGCTCAGCCTCCAGAGGAATTCTAAGCAATTTATGCTTGCAGCTCATGTAAGAACCACACAAATTACACAATGCACAGTGCTAATGGTAGTGCAATAATGAAATGATGTGTTTATAAAAATTCAAACATCTATCTAAAGGATAATCTCTGATTTCCATTATTTCTAAAGAAAATTTGTCTATGTGTTGAACAGGATTGAAAATACACAGTTTTATTATATGACTATGCTAACTTGAAGGATATTATATAGCAGAAATAAATTTGTCTCAGTGTTTCTGAGTTCTTTTAGTGTGTGTTTTTCTCAAAAGCACTCACCTTAGCCTTTCATATACCTGATCCTAAGTGTCTTCTTTGCTATCAATTCATCTCTTCAGGGGTAATCTTTTAAGGATTTAACAACTTACAAGGCAAGGGCAACTGCCAATCCACACAGACTCTAGAACCAGGTGGAGTGGATAAAATCTATTAAAATTTAATTAGAAACAGAAGGACCGTCCTGGTGTCTGCCAGCTAAAAATCAACTTTTTTTCTGTCGCAACTATACTTCTCCACCTAATCTTGAGAGTTTTTTTGTGGTTGTTGTTTAGTTTCCCACAAATCAATATTTTTGTTTCTTTGTCAAAATGAATCTCACTCATGAATTTTGCCCTTCCAGGAATATGTCTGTGTTTTGATAGATGTGGCCTGAGAATAAATAAGCACAATAAACCTTAAGGAGGGTATTCTTCTCATCAAAATGTTGAGTACTGTACTGTGACCTGCTAATGGAAATATAGGATAGAAATATTAGGTTTTTCCTGGGATTATTTATTTATTTAAAAGAAAAATCATTACATATTTGTTTAATGCCAGAAACTGTGTAAGAGATGTCAATGTGATTATCAACAACTTCATATAAATGGAATTTTGTATTTTAAAAAACCTGTCTTTATCTAGTTGACCTGGACATTATTTGGGCAGGGATTAGATTGGTGGGGGTGGGTATGGGGTGGAAAGGAGTGAAATAAAAATTTTATCTCAGTATTTTCCCAGCTGTTGCAGAGACAGAGAAAGTCAGGATGGTATTTTATTTCAAGTATGAGTATTCTTTCAGTACAAGGTGTTCCCAGGTTTCCTCCTATTCCCCATCCATAAGCCTACATATTAAATATCCTAGTGCTACTAAGGACAAGTACCTCCTTCTGTAACACAATGTGCCAATCTCCTTTCCCTTAAAATATGTGATATGAAATTCTAATGTCCCAGAGAGCAGAAAATGTAGCCATGCAAAATATAATATAACATGATGGTATGTGAAATTAGATATTTATTTGTGAAACATAAGTCATAGTACTTTTTGCTCTTTTACATGGTAAATATATTCTCTATCTCTCAGGATAAAGACAATAACGATGAATAATAACCACATTTTGTCTTCCCATGGACAGATCTGTTACATCAGAATGTGCTTCTCACTTGCAGACATCATATGTCACAATAGTGGATAAATTTAAAAGTTTGTCACCCACAAAATAAGAGGGGAAGAGAAAGTATGGTCATCATGAAAGTGTGGTGAGAATTAACTCAAAACTGGAGATTCTCTTTATTCCTTCTTTTTATTTTCAACCAGTGCTTCATTTGTATCAGACTTACTGGCACTGAAAAAAGAAACAGTGGTAATCAATGGGATATTTTCCTCACCAATTATTAATGGAGTACAAAAATTAGAAGCAGGGAGAATATGACACATTTCTTTATGTGCATATCTTTAGATATAATTACATACACTTATAGAGATAGGTAAATAGTACAGTAGAAATAATAAAAAATTTTAGAAAGTAGTTCATAATTCCTAACTGTGAAAGTAGTAAAGGGCCATGGATTTCTTGAGCTTCAGAGTCAGCTGGCATAGTGTTTACACCTAAAAATGTATAGTTTGGCTATTATTTTTTCAAAAATGTCTGCTGTTTCATAATCCCAACCTAGCATATCTCATTTTCTTATATCTACTGTTCAACAAACCTATGATCTAATGAGATTTTAGTTCATCCATGGGTTGGAACATCAGTAATAATATATATATATTTTTAAACAGATTCTTGCTCTGCTTCCCAGGATGGAGTGAAGTGGTGGGATCTTGGCTCACTGTGGCCTCTGCCTTCTGGGTTCAAGTGATTCTCCTGCCTCGGCCTCCTGAGTAGTTGGGACTATTGGCACGTGCCACCACACCCAGCTAATTTTTGTATTTTTAGTAGAGAAGGGGTTTCACCATGTTGGTCAGGATGGTCTTGATCTCCTGACCTTGTGATCTGCCCACCTCTGGCTCCCAAAGTGCTGGAATTACAGGCTTGAGCTACCACACCTGGCCAAGTAGTAATTTTCTAGGTGAGGCCATTTCTCTAGCCAACAAGTATTAATGTCTTGTTGCATTAATGATAGATGTGGTGACTTGTTTTGCAACCCACTACTATGGAGTTATTACTGTCAGGAATAGAAATATGTATTTAAAAAACACAACTTGAAATGATAACCAATAAAGAAGATTGCCAATTTACATGATACTGAGAACATCAAATAAATTAAATCATTATTTTGGGATTGAAATATGCAGGTATATGAAGAGGTAAATCTTTTTTCACTTATCTATTTAAATAAGTATGAAAGTATTTTAATAAAAATAATACCTCTAAAATTATACCTATATTTATACTTATGCATTTTCAAATGTTTTCCTACACTGTGGTGGTATCATCTATTCTACACAAACAAACATTAATATTTTCCCAACACCTTAAGTGATTTATGTCAGATACTAGTACTACTTTTCCAGTACACTATTGTTCATGATAAAGATGACATTAATTCCAGTTCACTAATGTGTGGGAAAAAAACTGCTGAATTTTAATACAGGAATATATATTTAAACATACCCTCCTCAGCTCCCTGATTTGTGTATTTTAAAAGACTTCTCCCTCCCCTCACTGTTGCTTCTTTCCCTTAGCCTCAAATAAATTGGGCTTTTTTCTTTTCACCTGTAATCCCAGAACTTTGGGAGGCCGAGGTGGGTGAATCACGAGATCAGGAGATTGAGACCATCCTGACTAACACGTCTTTACTAAAAATACAAAAGATATCTGGGGAAAACCTACCCACGATATTTAACGTGGGTTCTTTTCTATTTCCCTAAGCGTTTCAGCTGCTTTGAAAAATAAAAGGAAAGAGTACAAGAGAGAGAAGTTTTAAAGCTGGGTGTCTGGGGGAGACAGTACACATCGGCAGGTTCCATGATGCTCCCTGACTCATAAAACCAACAAGTTTTTATTAGCAATTTTCAAAAGGGGAGGGAGTGCACGAATAGGGTGTGGGTCACAGAGATCACATACTTCATAAGGTAATAAAATATCACAAAGCATGTGGAGGCAGGGCGAGATCACAGGACCACAGCATGGGGTGAAATTAAAATTGCTAATGAAGTTTCGGCCACACATTGTTATTGATAACATCTTGTCAGGAGACAGGGTTTGAGAGCAGACAACTTGTCTGACCAAAATTTATTAGACGGGAATTTCCTTGTCCTAATAAGCCTGGGAGTGCTACAGGCGACTGGGGCTTATTTCATCCCTTTGGCTTCTAACGTAAAAGGCGGCCACCTCAAGGGGGCTGTCTATAGACCTACCCTTAAGGTGTATTCTCTTTCTCAGGGATGTTCCTTGCTGAGAAAAAGAATTCAGCGATATTTCTCCTATTTGCTTCTGAAAGAAGAGAAATATGGCTCTGTTCCGTCTGGCTCACCGGCAGTCAGACTCCAAGACCATCTCCCTTGTTCACTGAAGATTGCTGTTATCCTGTATCGTTTTTTCAAGGTGCCCAGATTTCATATTGTTCAAACACAAATGCTCTACAAACAATTTGTGCAGTTAACACAATCACAGGATCCTGAGGTAACAATCATCCTCCTCAGCTTATGAAGATGACGGGATTAAGAGATTAAAGTAAAGACAGGCATAGGAAATCACAAGGGTATTGATTGGGAAAGTGATAAGTGTCCATGAAATCTTCGCAGTTTGTGTTCAGAGACTGCAGTAAAGACAGGCCTAATAAATTATAAAAGTATTAATTTAGGGAACTAATAAATGTCCAAGAAATCTTCACAATTTATGTTCTTCTGCCGCGGCTTCAGCCAGTCCCTCCATTCCGAGTCCCTGACTTCCCGCAGCACAAATGTTTTCCTACACTGTGGTGGTATCACCTATTCTACACAAACAAACATTCATATTTTTCCAACACTTTAAATGTTTTATGTCAGATGCTAGTACTACTTTTCCAGTACAGTATTGTTCATGATTAAGATGATGTTAATTCCAGCTCAGTAATGTGAGGGAAAAAGCTGCTGAATTTTAATACAGGAATATACATTTAAACATACCCTCCTCAGACCTCCTTGATTTGTGTACTTTAAAAGACTTCTCCCTCCCCTCACTGTTCCTTCTTTCCCCCAGCCTCACATAAATCGGGTTTTTTTCTTTTTTTTCTTTTTTTTTTTTTTTCTGATCTTGGGTTGTCTCATTCACAAATAAAACTTCTTACAGCTTTACAGATTTTAATGCTAGACAAGTGGCAATGATATCCTCTAACTAAACTAGTTTGGCTTTGATAGACCCCAAAATACATCATCAATTATGGGGAAGCATATTGTTGCAATTTTTCAATTAAAAAGTTTTCACTTCAAGGACATCTCACTCTCTAGGACACATGTATATTAAAAGTTTTTTTGTGGCCGAGTGGGGTGGCTCACATGTTAATGAGGTCAGGAGTTTGAGACCAGCCTTCTGGCCAACACTGTGAAACCCTGTCTCTACTGAAAAAAAACATACAAAAATCAGCCAGGCATGATAGCTTGAGCCTGTAGTCCCAGCTACTCAAGAGGCTAAAGCTTGAAACACTTGAACTGGGGAGGGGGTGTTTGCAGTGAGTCGAGATGGTGCCACTGCACTCCAGCCTGGGTGACAGAGCTAGACTTCATCTCAAAAAAAAAAAAAAAAAAAAAAAAAAAGTGTTGTTTCTGTTTAATTTACATTAAAAGGACAATCATTTTAATTTTCATAGTTATGCTCCATAGATATTATCATTTTTATTTGCCTGGGTTCTGGTGCCCGACTGTCTGGGTTTAAAACCCAGATTTATCACCTTTACCTTTAGCAGTGTAAAATGTGAAAATTGTCCAAACTCTTTGTGACTCAGTTTCCTCATCTGTGAAAATAAGGACAATAGTAATTTTCTATGTTAGGTAGTTATGAGAGATTAACTACTTAGAACATATCATGCTTTTAGAGGGGTACCTGGCATATAATAACCATTTTTATAGAGTTATAGTATTCTATAACTCTGAAAGAATTATTTAACTCTAGAATTAACTCTAAAATTTAACTCTAGAAGTCTCTTAAACTCCTGGTATGTAGAAAAAGAGAAAAGATTGAAATTTACTATTCATCATGACAAAGAAAATTTTATCATTTTTAATTTCAAATTTAATACAAAATTGGTAAAATTGACTTAGAATGACTTTACAAAACCTTACATATAAATTTATATGTTTCAGAAATATATTTTCTTGTGGCAGTAAAATGTAAGTATATGAAAAAGCGGTAATAAAGTCATTATCAGTATAAACGAAAAGACCAAGTTTTAATAAAAAAAAAAAGAGAGAATAAAAAACTGTAGATTCACAGTTCAACTTAGTGTCTATAGGTTGGAGTACTGCTGTGTGATTGTAAGACATCCCAAAGCAACAGTTCATCCTTTACATGTTGACTAGATTTAAAATGTGTAACCTAAGATTTATTTTTCTTTTTCTATGAGTTCATCGACCCAATGAGATGCTCATCAAACCTGGAAAGTTCAGCAGCCCTAAGGGCAGTTCATAGAAATTTCTCTGGGAAATAAATCAGAGACCCATAGGAAGGAACCACTAGAGGTCATTCAATCTAACTTTTTGGATATCCCTATGAACATAGATTATGCCCACTTTGAAGACATATTGTCTAATGTAGTTTATAAAGATATTAAAATGCTCTCTCAAGTTTGAGTAGACCATTTGCTTCAGTTGCCTCTGTTTACAGAGCTTGTGTGATACCAATATTGATGTATATGAGAAAAACATGTCATTTTGGCTCAATGGAAATTATTCTAATATAATATTTTTCTTAGTACAAGTGTAAACTTTTAAAATTCACTCCCAATTCAATAATATTATGCAATATAATTTTACAGGTCAACCAACATGATAACAGTTTTGTAAACATTGTTTGTACTATAACCATGAGATAAGTGTTATTACTTCTATTTAACAGATGATATAATAGAATCATAAAAGCAAGCTTCTTGGCTGTATAACAAAACAAAGTACAGAAGGGAATTAGTGATTGAACAAAAACATATCTGGCTCTGCAATTCAAGTTCTTATCTCAGTGTGCTATCTTTTGCAAATTAGATCCAAGTACACTCTCAAAAATGTGTTCCTAAAATTACGATTGTGTTTCATACTAGATGCATGCCGTACATTTTTTCATCATCAATTAAACGTTTGAATTTTACAAATTTCACCATTTTCTTTTAGAAATAAAAAATATACTCCCTCTTTGTCCTGATATAGATTACAATAGTAATAATACTTGTTTATTGACTCTTTATGACAAGGGTGATCAACCATTTCAAATGCTACTATGCTTAACCTTGGCAACAGCCATCAAGTATTATCATCACATTTTAGGAGATAAAGATAATATAGTTTAGACTGCTTAAGTGAATTATAGAATTGGTGAATGGTAAGAGATTTGAACCAAGTCAATCAATTTCAAATTTCATATTCTTACTCAAACATCTACAATAACAAAAAAGATGTGTACGGAAAAATCATTGTAAAGTACTATGTAGACCAATGATTAAAGCAAGGAAGGCTAAACACTTATTTCAAACTGTATCTTAAAATAACTCCGAAGACGATAAACAGGCTAAAAGACAGAAAGATTTAAAATAATATGAAAGCAAAAAAGATAAATTTAAAGTTCCATAAACAACTCAACTAAAAGAAGAAAAGCAAGGAGAAACTGAAATATTGGAACCTGTTAATGAATGCAATCGTTTGGGAATTTAAGATAGCATAGGGCAATGTGAGAGCAAAAAGAGCAGAGAATTTAATAGAAACACAGGAACTTTCCACATGGAGGTAACAAAGATACTGAAAGACGCCTAGGCTGCCAGGAGGAGAGCCTGGTGCAATACAAAACACAAAGGAAAAAGAGAAGAACGAGAGAACATGTCAGTGGTTTCATGTTTCTTTTGGCAACAAGAAGCTTCAGAATTACATCTGTTTTTCCCTTCTGCTTTACTTCAAGTGCTGCTGAATTTGAAACTCAAAACCTCCAGTAAATTCTATCCTATGCCTTGGTAATCCTGCATAAAACACAGAAAAGTGGGGGTAGGATCATTTGAAGCAGTCATTCTATCCTGTCCTCCAAAATGGAGAAATTGTATTTTGAAGATTTCATCATTTGGAATGGTACAATTTGTCACCTCCTGTTCATTCAAAGTAAATGAAGGCGAGATGGATACTTAGGAGCCAAAGACAACAACATTGACCTGAATATAAGAAACATTTAAGCTGAAACTGGTTATTTTGTACGTGTGCATATATATTTGCACCTGGGAGTCTTAGGTGATAAATTTGGCGAGTAGAACTATGACTTTAAAGAAAATCCTGGGGCCCTACTTCACAGCACAAAATGGGCACTGGGACAGTAACACCTGCATTTTGGTCTTCATATGAATGTCTTTGGGTCAGGAGAACAGTATTTTTTTTTTTTTTTGCCCCAGTCTTTTTAACATTCTCTTAGACATGGCTCTGAAAACCTTGTGCAGATAATGTACACTGTTCCAGAAGTCAAAATAAATTAGAAAAGCCTTGCCTCATGAACTTCATTTATTTAATGCTACTAGGCTCCCTATATTTGGGCAAATTGCTTTCCATGGTCCTCTCTATTTTCAATCTGTAGATGTAATGTCTAAGAAGAGATAACGTAAAAGTTTCCTTTAATATTTATATTATTAAATTATCATATTTTAATATATGGCTATCATATTTGCTTATCATAATGTGGTTGAAAATAATGGTGAGAGAATAGGCATTAAGTACATTTTAAATAGCTGTACTATTTAGAGAGTAAATGTGCTTCAATTATTTAATAATTAGCCTCATGTTAGTTATGTGTTACATAATTGATCATGGCAAATTATTTACATGACAACCAAAGTAGAAGTCATTAAAGATATTCTTGTCTTTCTGCTGCTAAATCCAGGATGCCTCCAATATTGGTTTCTCATTTTGGTGAAGGACCTGGAAAGCCAAGTTTGCTCTCCTTTTCTCTTCCCTTTCTCAGCCACTGCTGCCCCAGAAGATAAAGGGACATGATGCTCACCACATTTAGATGTTTACTGGCACTCTGGAGTTTCCTTGCAGTTTACACCTTACAAAGCACAGTGCACTTGTAAATCTCAGAACTTACAAGTATCCCTTTCCCCACAGGAATCACCAATATCAAGGGAAGGGAGAGAGGTGGAATCTCACACAGTTTAGGGATTTACAAGTCTGTATTGAAGTTTGGGGTGTAAATTGCTGAGAAACCCAAGAGTGTATTTAAATATTTAAAGGTAAGGACACCTAGGTGTTTCTCCTGTTTGAAACTTAATCAGACCGGGAGTTGGAAAGGAGAGTAACAAGATGCCTGGCCTCATCCCCATGGTTAAGCCCTCTGCCTGACAGAGGAGAGAGGGGTTTTGACTGACCTGCCCAAGTTCCATTTTGTATCACATAGTTCAGTTAAAGAGCCAGAAGATTCTCAGAGCATGTAGAAGTTCTAAATTATGTCAATAATTAGTAAGAGCAAGTGCCTTTCTTCTAGAATTTAATAATCTTCAATATTTAAGTGTTGTGGTTGCGGCTTCCATAAGGGGTCAATATAGATTGCCTTCTGTATTGGGACACTATTGAGAGTAGATGGGAGTACCATTAATAAATATGCTGAGACATCAAAATTATTATACCTATTAATAATGATGATACCTAAAGGGCATAAAATGGGAATGCCCAGAGAAAATTCAGACATAAGGTCACCCTATTAGGTTACACTTGGCAATAAACAGAAAGAATATTTATTAGTTGTGTTTTTCCAAAGGCAAAGAATGATGATTAGGTATTTTATAATCTCACATTCAACGTGCAAATGAACTTAAATTGTATAGCATAACAATCTAGGGCTTTAAAATCTTTGGCCAGGCACGGTGGCTCACACCTGTAATCCCAGAACTTTGGAAGGCCAAGGTGGGCAGATCGCTTGAGGCCAGGAGTTCGAGATCAGACTGGCCAACATGGTAAAACCTAGGCTCTACTAAAAATACAAAAATTAGCCGGGAATGGTTGTGGGAGTCTGTAATCCCAGCTACTAGGGAGGCTGAAGCAGGACAATTCCTTAAACCTCAGAGGCAGAGGCTGCAGTGAGTCAAGATTGTACCACTGCACTCCAGCCTGGGCGACGGAATGAAACTCTGTCTTACCAAAAAAAAAAAAAAAAAAAAAAAAGAAAGAAAAAGACAGAAAATATTGAAAACCCTATTGAGGTATTGAGGTATTTTTTAAAGTGTATGCTTTTGATATGCTTCTGAATTATAACCAATTAATTACATATTCAAATATTCTGGGTATCTATACCCTTAAAGTGTTTTAAGAGTATAGTAATACTTTCTAGAAATAATATTTCAGATACAAGATATGTCATTGCTTAAATTTATCTAGAGGGAAAATGCTTATCTGTTTGATGAACTATGTTTATCTTGAAATGAGGTTAGTATTCAGATTAGACTTGCCATGATTTAGATATAATATTTTCAGTTCTTCTCATAAAATAAATAAACACTTATTTCCTAATACTTGAAACTATTTTAACTCTTACACAAAATGCTGCTCTTGACCAGCTTATTCCAGTTCCCATTCCCTCAGTCTATAGTAGAATAGCATGAAAGTAAATAATAAAACAAAACATAGAAGTATGTAAGAATATTTGTACTCAAAGTTGGAAGAAAAAACTATCAAATGAGAAACTGCCAAATCTCCTAAATTCCCATACATATTATCTCATTTTAGTCCTTTTTCTTTCTTTTTAATGTAACTTTTGCCACATTTCTTGAAATTCTACCATTTGGACATTAATTTGAGGTCAAGAAGGTGCTTCTTTGAAAAATGAAAATAGCTTTAGGAGGCATAAGTTGTTGAAAATTTTTCTCATATTAATGTAACTTAATTTAGCCAATCCTATTTTATTCATTCAATGCACATTTAATCTCCTACTATGCTCCACCCATTAGGGAAATAAAGAAGATAAAAAATGCCTTAGATGTAGAATAGGACTGGAACAGTGCGATGAGGACCTGAAGCAGCATGATGGTGCCTTGCACATCCTAGTATTTTGGATCTGCTGTTGTAATTTCCCAATATTTTTAGGTTTGTGACTATGGTCACATGACAATTAAGATAGTTAACATATACATATAGTCTAGAAAACACTTTCTAACACATTTTCCCTCTTCTCCATTTTATCTTTCTTTAGAGCCTAGAACCTGTTTTAATATTAACTACATTTCATAGAGGGACGTTCTAAGGCTCAGAAAGATAGCTGATAAGTTTTGGTATCCTTGGTCAATTATTATAATATTTGTCTGAGTTCTTCTAATTCTAAACTGTGTCCTCAGATCTGCGACTAGACCTATCTGTAGGCACAGGGACTAGTCAACTTTCAGAGACAGTAGCTCAATAACTACATTGAGTTGGTCTTGCTGTGTTGCCTTCCAGTTCCTCCAAAGCTGAGTTCACATTTCTCTTGTCTGATTTCTCAACGTCTTGCTTACTTCTTTACATCTCAAAGTCAGCTTGGAATTCCCGCCCCTCATGTCTAGATACTGTACTTTGAATTTTAATACCTGTTGCTTAACATTAATAATGGTATTTTCTCTTTCCTATCTCCCAATATCTGAACTGATCTCTTTTCTTAATTATTTTTTTTAAGTAGTAATTGCCAACTCCTTCTGTGCCTGGATAGTCATGCTCATCTTGAACATAGACACTTTTGGGTCTAAGTGTTTCTTTACTTTTTTTTTTCTATGCATTTTCCCTCTGGTATTGAATAAAACATTAGATTCATGTCCCTATTTAATGATCTTTAAAATAACCAATCTCTATTTTCTACAGCCTGAAACTCTTTAATGCAAGCACTGTGCTTTCTTTACCATGTGCGTCCATCTCCTAGTATCATGCTTAATGCTCTAATACATGTTGTTTTAAAATTAATACAAACAGCAACACAACATTAGCAGCTAAAATTTCTGCACTGTCCATACTGCTTATAATGTATCAGTCATTATTCCAAAAGTTTTAAAAATACTATTCAATTAATCTTCAAACAAACTTTGTGGGCTAGTTACTAGTATTGCCTCCATTTTACAGATAAGTGATATATAACAGAGGGTGATTAAATAAATTACTTAAGAGCGCTCAATTCACTTGTGGCAGATGCAGGATTTAGGTCTCAAAACTCTGGTTCCACAGTCTGTGGTCTTTAGCACTTTGCCAATGAATTAATGGATGTTTACATGTCAACACTTCATTCAGTCCTAAGACTCTTACCACATTCAATAGACCATGTCTGTACACATTAGTAGATATATACTAGATGGTTGAAAGGAGTGCAGAAGTAAAGAAGTCAACCTAAGGGAAAATTTTATCTGTCACAATATTTTGACTTGTGGTTGTACTTGACTCTATTTTTTCCTTCTTCCTTCCTCTTAGTTCTGTAATCTTGGAATCCATAACTCAGGTTATGTATTTGTACCACACATGAGATCCAAATTAGGCTAACTTAGAAATCTAACATTGTTTAAAAAATCATTTGAATTCCAAAACAAAAGTACTCCAATGAATTTTTACAATATGACATTTCTGAAGTTCAGGTTCTGCCTATATTAACTCCTTCCTCTCTCTCTCTCCCTCCCTTACACATAATCTTTTAAAATTACTAAGTCTCTTTTTGAATTCTATGAACATAGTTTCTCTTTTCTAAACAAAAAATGCTATTATACAGATTGACTCTATAAGTCTATAGCTAATAAACTGATGTATTACTGAGCTATTTATAGAAAGAGTTGGCCTAACTAAAGTCTAGCAAAAAGAAGGGAAGCAAATCTTTTGAAAATGAAATGAGATAATGAATATCATTCTTATAAACATTAATGAGGACAATGAATGGGAATGTGATATTTGGGACATCTGGTGAAATACTGAGGACTTATTAAATTTGTTTGATATAGCAGCGAAATGAAATTACTAATATTAGGCCAAGCCTGCTGGTGTCTATGGGCTAAATTGGTTTGGTTGGTTTTTATTTTAAAAAATTGAGTGACAGTGTTTTATTTATTTATTTTTTTGAGATGGAGTCTCACTCTGTCACCCAGGCTGGAGTGCAGTGGCGTGATCTAGGCTCACTGTAAGCTCTGCCTCCCGGGTTTACGCCATTCTCCTGCCTCAGCCTCCCAAGTAGCTGGGACTACAGGAGCCTGCCACCACGCCCGGCTAGTTTTTTGTATTTTTAGTAGAGACGGGGTTTCACGGTGTTAGCCAGGATGGTCTCGATATTCTGATTTCGTGATCTGCCCGCCTCGGCCTCCCAAAGTGCTGGGATTACAGGCGTTAGCCAACATACCTGGCCAATAATTTTGATTTTTAAATCCTTTGTTAGCATTTATAATAGAATCTGTTTGTTACAGTGAATAAGCAGTCAAGAGAATTATTCTAGGCACACATTTGGGTGCTTTTCATATGCATACCTTGTTCTGTAATGCATATTAGGAATTAAAATTAATTATGCATTTTACATATTAATATAGTAACCTATAGTATGTTTTATCTTTAAAGTGTACAATCAGATATAGAAGCTAAAACCTTCAAAAGTCTATAAATCAACTGTTATATAAGCAATTGATAACAAGGAAAGGTCATTTGGAAAGGAAAAAAAAAAACAGAATGTAAAAGGAAAACAGCTAATTCCATAGCCATACAAAGACATGAAATCAGTCATTATGTTATGGTATCTAATGAAGGCTGTTTGAAAGTAAAACAAGCAAAGCTATATAATATCTTCTTTCTGGAGCCAGACCGCCAGGGGTTGCTTCTGAGGCACCATTTATTATGTGTTACACTATCAGCAAGTAATTATCTGTCTGTGCCTTAGCTTTTGTGAAAAATCAGGAAACCGTAACTACTTCATAGCTGTGTAAGGATTAATGAAGATAAAATTTTTAAATGCATAAGACAATGCTTAGAACAAAATAAGTTCTTAATAAATGTAAGTTGTTATTAATTAGATTTTTTAGGATTAGAAATGGTATAACAATTATAAGATGATTTTAATCCGTTATTTAAACAATCTGAACATAGAATTAGACTCTAATAACAGCTTAACACCTTGAATAGTCCTGGACTAAAAACTAGAACTTTTCATTAGCTCCAAATTAACATGATACCCTATTATTCAAAAGGCTTACAGCATTTTTATACTGTCACATAAATTTATCAACTTTAAAATTTTTCTACTTCTTAGTTGTTATTTTACATGTAAAATAAAAATTTCAGAAAAATAATAAAACACGTAATTCTCAGTTTCTAGAGATTTAGTGTGCTTCAGTTAGTCATAGAAGGATCACAGGGATCATGATTGACATTCATTAATTTGTCACCACGAATGTGAACCACTGACAAAAAGATGTAATGAGTTTTTAAAAGACTCAATAATTCAATTATACTAATCACACACATATACATATGTCTCTCTCTATATATATGTATATACACACTCATATTTGTACATCTATATCACATACACATATATTTTAGCCGAGATGCAAAGACATGATAAACATTTTTACAGATCAGCAACGAGCCCACAGAAAAGCAAAGTAGTTTTGGGGACTATAGCTACTGGCCTGTTGGACTCCAGGGATTAGAAGATAAGCATGGCGGCAAGGAGACTGGCTACTGAAGGGAAGAGCATTAAGAGTTCTCTGAGTGACATGGTTTTCAGTCAGTCTCAAAATTCAAATCTTGGGACTGGGAAAAAATAAAACCCCTTTCTCTCAAATGTGCAAAGAGCCTGAAAAAATGGCTATTTACTTGCTACTTGGGATATGACATTACAGAAAGCCTGTTGACATATGGAAATAGATAATGAAAACACAACCTCTTGACCAAGTATTGAGCCAAGTTGCCAGCTGGCTCTGTGATTGGATCTGCAATATCCTGGATACCTTTATGAAACAGAAACTGCCAGAAGCCATTCTAATGACAGCTGGTCTGGAGACCCACAGGCTAGAAGGAAGCAACGACAAAATGGCAGAGTTGCTAGATAGTTGGAGAGTGGGTAGGAAAAATACAAAATAAAAAAATAAAAGTAAAACAAACACACATAGAGACACACAAAATCACACACCCCAATAACAACAGAACAAAATCAAAATATTTAAAACTTTTCTATTCAAAACATGCCTACAATCTGATCTTCCTAAAATATTCAAGAAATCAAATAATTTAAAAAGTGTTGAATGAATCAATGAAATACACTTTTACTCCAAGAAAAATTAATTTTATAACATGTCTGAGGGTCTAAAATAAATGATGTTTGAAGGATCAAAAAATAAAATAACATAATACTGATTAAAAATAAACAATAGATAAAAGTCAACAGTCATATAAGACTGGAAGATATGCAAAATAATAAATTACTGCAATGAAAATATTCTCATAAAAATTGTGATCACTGAAAGGATATCCTATCTATAGTCAGGATAAGCTTATATTATTCAAATATAAAAATTAAACCCAACTCAGCACAGAATAAAAGCATTTATTAAATGCAACATGGTGCATAATTTCAGAATTTCCACAGACATATAAAAAAGATTCAGATAAGAAAATAGCAAAGAATCAATATTTGAAGGGTAATAGCCAAGATAGTCTTGAAATTCATGAAAGTCCTTGAAATATAAAATTCAATGAAAGCTCCAAGCAGAAAAAAAAGAGCATAGTTTTACATCTGGTCACATCAGAGTGAAAGTTAAAAACAGCAGGGATAAAAACAATAAGTAAAAAATTTCATGATAGAAAAGTAACAGCCAACTTTGCACTACTGACAATGGTATCTGTAAAGAACTAAGAGTAAATCACAGTCAACTTAAAGTTTAATATTCAGTAGACCTATCACTCAAAGTGAGAGCAAACTAAAACTAAACCAATAAAAGAATTTAAAGCTTAAAAACATACTATACTATTTTAAGACAGTTTCTTTTTCTTCTTTTTTTTTTTTTTTGAGATGGAGTTTTGCTTTTGTTGCCCAGGCTAGAGTGCAATGAATGGTACCATCTTGGCTCACTGCAACCTCCGCCTCCTGGGTTCAAGCAATTCTCAGGCTTCAGCCTCCCAGATAGCTGGGATTACAGGCGTCCACAGCCATGCCAAGCTAATTTTCTGTATTTTTAGTGGAGATGGAGTTTCATCATTTTGGCAAGGCTGGTCTTGAACTCCTGATCGCAAGTGATCCACCCACCTCAGCCTCCCAAAGTGCTAGGATTACAGGCATGAGCCACTGTGCCCAGCCTTAAAACAGTTTCTTTTGCAAGAAGGGTGTAAGCTCAGGACGGATGCAGTGATCCACACCTATAATCCCAACACTTTGGGAGGCCACGCAGGAGGATAGCTTGAGCTCAGGAGATTGAGATCAGCCTGGGTAACGTAGTGAGACCCCATCTCTACAAATAACAAAAACAAAATAGCCGGGCATAACTTGAGCCTGGGAGATCGAGGCTGCAGTGAGCTGTGTTCATGCCACTGCACTTCAGCCTGAGTGACAGAGTAAGACTGTTTAAAAAAAGAAAGAAAGAAAGAAAGAAAGCAAGTTCATAGATATGAAAATAAAAAATGAAGTGGAGCAAAATAATTGTTGAAATACGTTAAGAAATTCAACTGTTTAATATAGAAATTAATATTTTAGTGTGATTTTAAAAAGTAAAAAATCAAGACTCTATCATGTAAATAAGATGAGTGTGAGAATAAATAGTTAAACATGCTGAAGTCAGGCACATTAGTTATGTAATTATATTTTAGGTACAAAATGGTTAAAGGTATTCAGAGAATAATAAAAATAAAGTCTGTTATTTCAAAATTGCTTGAGGAAAATAAAGGTGGGAATGCAGGAAACTTTCTCAACACAGCAGAGGGTACAATGGAAAAAGTGAAAAAAAGAAAATAAACAGCAATGAAAACCACAAAAAGATTATAGAAATAAGTACAAATATACAAATAATTATAAAAACTATAGACGGATTTACATAATCTATAGAAACAGATTAGGAGACTAAATAAATAAAAATCTAGCTGAATACTTTGAGTATTCTGTTTTTATATGCAGTGCTGTAGAAAGAGGTTGAGGGGAAAAAAGATGAAAATCTATGGAACATTCAAAACCTACCACAGAGAAAACTGGAACAATATTAGAACATCAGACAAGACATAGTTAATGAAAATTTTGCTACTATGTATAATAAGTAAAGCAAAGATAATCCATCAAGAAAATGTAAGAATTGTGAGCTAGTTTGCCTATAATAGCTTCCAGTGTATATACGTGTGTGTGAACATGTGTGCGTGTAAGCACAGAGACATGCACCCAAGTATATATTTAAAGGTATAAAAAACAAAAAAGGAGAACCAAAATCTATAAGCACATATAGGAAAGTATTCAACACACTTATTTTAGAAATAGAGTCAATTAATAAAAATAATTTTGTAAACAAAAATATTACTGTTAATAATAAATTACTGGGATAGTCATACTTAATGAATATAGTTGTACATAATTTTTACTTATATGCCATATCTTTTTTCTCTAATTACTTTCTTTCAGAAGATCATGCCTTGCGAGAGTCTCTTGAGTATACATTGTGTGATTGTTTTATATCTGAAAATTCCCATTGTTCTCTTTCACTCTTAACTAATAGGTCTGCCTAATAGTAAACTTTAAAAACTAACTTTTAACCACAAACTTGTCAAGACAAACATAATAGATACTCAATTATACATGGAACAACAAGTAAATTGACTTTATTACTCATAAAGAACATTTAGACAAATTTTGAAGAATAAATATACTAAACATATTCATTAATTATAAGGGAATTAAATTAGAAACAATACAAATAATATGCACATATTAGAAAACTTTAAAATGCATTTCCAAATAACTCAAGCATTCAAGAGGAAATGCTAATGAAAATTACCATGTGTCTAGAAGTCAATGGCAATTAAAAGACAACATATCTGGTTGTGTTTACTTCAAATTTTGATAAACCTACTTTGGTAAGTCTAGTTTTTAAATTCAACTTCAATTCCTGGAGAATAAAGATAATTTGGATGGATGTTTATAACCAGGGTTCCCATATAATTTATTGACTATACTGGGGTGCTTTGAAAGTGAAAGTGAGAACTATTAATAATTACTCTGGGTGCACAGAAATGATCTAAGATCATTTTCACAACTAGAATTTAGAACAGTTTTAATATCTTCAGAAATGTACGTTGCTTTCTGTTTACTTATTATTTCAAATTGTGCCACATAGTTTTAAGAATCAACTTTGACTTAAAAATTCTATGTTTAGAACAAAAGGGTTATTACCCTGTTTTATTTAGCATTTCTTACATTTTCATAGAGGTGAATTTACTTGAAATCTTTGAAATTACTTCCCCCCAAGGTATTGTCCGCTTCTAAATGAGTTTCTTTTTATATGCTATTTGACATTTTTCATCTACAGTTAAAGATTGACCAGATAATAATACACATGGTCTTGTGAATGAATTTAATTTTTCACAGGTAGCATAATAAATGTGTTCAAAATTAAGAATGCCTCATGGGTGATTTTGAAAGTTCTAATATGAATAATAATAAGCTAAATTCAGACATTTCCTTAATACTGTGGAACTCACAGCAGCAAACAATTAGTGAAATTTTGCACCAGAGAAATACAAGCAAAACTGTCATCATTGAGTAAAGTGTTTTTTCACCTTGTAAAATTGCCAGGTGTCCTACTCAATTCCCAAATTGCATAAATGCTTAACAATTAAATGTGACTTTGAATAGTCATTGTCTTTAATATTTTTTTTTTAACAGAGTTGCTAGATTTGTTGAATATTAAGATGTATGAGTAAGCGATTTTGTGAATTTGGTATTACTGATACTCATGTCCATGGGTGGAGATTCAAATCAGTCCGGCCTTCGTAGGATGTGTTCCATTCAAAAAGGTAAAAGTTCCACAGATCCTCAGAGGTTGCCAACTCCTTACTCAGTTCTCTTGCGGAATAGCATTACTCTCTGGGATGCTGTGAGGCAGCATATTTTAAAATGATTCTTTAAGTCAGATATTTTAGAACCTTTTGTTTTCCTTCAATATCCTTTCTTCAAATGTATATCAAAGAATCCTTTCTTCAAACGGATATTGAAGAAACAGATGTTGAATCCTTTCTTCAAATGGCATCAACAAATAACATTTTAATGTTTTCCTTACTTTCAGTAGCACTGAGATTTAGCAAGCTGGACCGCCTTAACATTTTACAACACTGCTTGCAAGTATGAGTGCCTCATTTTACTGAAATGCTGCTAGTGTTCTACCCTTCCTTTCACAACAACCAGTTATGTTCCAGAATTGTAGCTTAGATAATGTCGTTTTCCCTCTGCAATTCTTCTGACTTCTGAGAAAGAATTTGACTATTTGTAGGAAGGCAAAAGGATAGGCTACAATCTGGCGGCAATCTACCATTTTCCTTTGGTTTCCTGCCACATCGTCTCACCATCACCACCTGCTTCTGGCCAATCATATTTTACATCATTGAAAAAGTTACTTGATTTTATTCTACATGCATAATCTTTATCAGAAAATAACTCAAACACTTTTTCATTCCAGCCTCTGTAAGTTTCCAGGATGTTGGAATCTCTTATTTTCAGGGTGTTATGATACATACTTGTTCTAAATTGCACGCAGTTTCCAAATAGACATGATAGTTATTGATTGTGCCATCTATTCTGAGGAATTATAAAAATTACATATATTAGAAACAATTTAAATTATTTTAATAACCCCTCAATTAGAACTCAATCCCTGATTAAATTGAAGAACAAAAAAGATGCCACTTCCAACGTTGAGGCCGTTGAAAATAAAGGTTCTTTCAAGACTTTATCAGGAACCGGGCTGTTAGAGCTATCTCCAGACTGCCATATTCTGGTCATTTACACGGGCTTAAATCTTTTTACAATCAGTGTCAGGTGCTGAATCTCAATCAGCCATATAAAACTTGGTATCACTTAGAATTGTTGTTTGCTTCATCATTTTCCCTCTATATTCCTTGCCCCAGAGTCAGAATTCAGATAATTCCAACAGTGACATGTAGGCTTGCAGGAATTTTGACTGGCAAAGAAGTATGGTTTCAACGGAGTACATTTTCAAAAGCAAAGCAGCACACGTGTTCTGCAGCTGAACTTCACAGAGATCCTGGTTTAATGAAACAGTAGTAGCCACCTTGTCTATAGTCCCTCAGTAGCAACAAAATGGTGGCAACAAAGGGAGGAAAATGTAACCTTTCACACCTTTTTTCATTTTTAATATAGATGTATTACTTTTGGGGAAAAGAAGGAGTTGAGGAAATTATAATTCCCTAAAACCACTGTAAAAGGGGAAAAAAGTAAAGTAATAAAATTATAGCTTCTATTTAACTCTCTGACACAGTGTGCCTCCACATTAAATATGTGATTTTTCATGAAATAACATGTTAGTTTAAGCACAGGCTCCTACTGTCTATTCTTAATGTTACTTCAGCAGCCCCTATAAAAATAATGTCTTATTTCCTTGGGGACTAATTGGGCTGTGTCTACTTGTCTGGCTGCTGTAAGAGTAGGCTACATGTTTTGCACAGAGCTGTTCTTGTAGTTCTGTTTCATTGAGGAATTTGACTTTTCCTTCAGGTTTACTTATAGGAAGGTGTGGACAAATTAATAAGGACTCATAACTCATTGTCAGAATAGTTTGGGGTTTCAAGAGGCTAAGTAACTTTACTTCCTTCTCCAAATGTACTTGGGTATTCATTTGTCCATTTGAAAAATAAAACTAGGTAAATCAATAGATAATACTGCTACTGATTCTAAGTTTATTAATTTGAGGATAAATGGGGAATGCATCAGAGTCAGTATTTGGATTTTCTGCCAGCTTTAGGGAATAGCCTACATAGAGATGTGTGTCTTTTATATGTGTGCTGCCTGTTACCCACTGCCATGTGACTAATATGTGGCTCCAAATGACCTATAATTGGTCATTAATCACATATATTTCCCAGATCAATACTTACTTAGGTTTACATCTCAATTTTCTTGCAATATTTTACATCAAACTTCAGGATGAGAGTAACCACACAGAATAACATTGCGTTAATGAATAGTCAGTGAGTTTCCTCTTGCGGGTTGTTAGTAATTTTTGTTCCATACTCCTGCTAATTAGATGTGATAGAATAGACCTTTAGTAATGCCCTAATAGAAAGAGTTATTAAAATATACATATATTGAGGTTTTCCGATTCCGTTGTCTAATTTAATCATAATAGTTTCGTGTATATGTGTTTTTCAATGCTAAGATTTGTTGTTTAGCTATAAACAAGGCAAACGTTTGTTATATAAACTAAATTTGAATACTAAAAGAAAAATTTTCATGCAGACAAAGTTGGAGAATAGAAAATGTCTTGGAAACTTAGCAAATAAATTTGGCATGCTTTCCTGAAAGTAATATGGTATTACTATTTCAATCATTATCAAAATACATAAAAATTAAAATATAAAAAGAAAAATGATTAGTAACATAGTAACAAAGCCTTTAGGACTGAAATTAGAATATAAAATATAAAATTATCAAATTAAAATTATTATAAATAAATAATTTTTTGAAACAAAAACTTTTACCATTAGTTACATCTATTTACTTCCTGACAAATAACATTATATAATTAAATTATCCACAAGTAAGAAAAAAGAGGTTGGGCACGGTGGCTCATGCCTGTAATCCCAGCACTTTGGGAAGATGAGGTGGGGGACCACAAAGTCAGGAGATCGAGACCATCCTGGCCAACATGGTGAAACCCCGTCTCTACTAAAATATGAAAAATTAGCTGGGCATGGTGGCACACACCTTTAGTCCCAGATACTCTGGAGGCTGAGGCAGGAGAATCTCTTGAACCTGGGAGGCCGAGGTTACAGTGAGCCGAGATCACGCCACTGCACTCTAGCCTGGCGACAGAGCAAGACTCCATCTCAAAAAATATATATAATAAAATAAAATAAAATAAAGGAGAGAAGAAAGTCAGCGTGTTTCCTCAATGTCATAAAAGGTCATTGTCATAAATTATTTTGTTCTCTAGGAAAATGTGCACATTAACTCAAAAAAAGACTTCGATTTTTATATGTTGATTAGAGTTAACACATCATGAAGTTATATATGAAGCTGAAGAGTTTTGTTGAATAGGAAAGATAATCATTCCAAAGATTATGGTTTTATTGCCCTTACATAGTTTAGTATCTGACATAGACTCTCATTCTAACATTTTTTAAATTACTATAAATACTGTTTCTAAAATGCCTTTGGGACCCAGTTTTACTATTTTCTTGTTAACTCATTTATGAGTTAATAAAATTTTGGCACATGCTAGTTTTATATTTGTATGAGAATAATGTTTTTAACTTTTCAAAAATTACATCTTGACACTATTAACTAAATGTAGGATTTAGAAAAATACTAGATCCTACCCTAAAAAAAATTAAGTTCTGGGCCGGGTGTATTGGCTCTTGCCTATAGTCCCAGCTACTCTGGAGGCTGAGATGAGAGGATTGCTTACACCAGGAGTCCAAGGCTGCAGTGAGCTGCGATTATGCCACTGCACTGCAGCGTAGTTGACAGAGAGACTCTGCCTCAAAAAAGAAAACTGCTAAGTGAAAGAAGCAAATCACAAACACCACCTAATTATATTATCCCATTTATGTGAAATGTCCAGAATAGACACACCTATAGAAACAGAAAGTACATTAGTGCTTGTCTGGGGTTTGGATGGGAATAGGAATAGGGAGTGACTGCTAATGTGTATGAAGTTTCTTTGTGTGATCAAGAATATGTTCTAATATTAGATTTTGATGATGGTTGTATAACTCATACTGTACTAAGATCCATTGACTTGTTTATTTAAATGAGTGAATATTATACTGTTTACATAACATCTCAAAAACTACTAAAAATAAAATACACTGCCATTGCTTGAGATATTTTAGTATATTCCCCTATTCTCCAATATAAATTTCTGGAGTTTGAGTTATTCTTATAATTCTAATTAGGCAATTGAAAGAATAAGCAGGGCATATTAATGTAGTGTGGTCAGCTGGGGTGGTAGCTCATGCCTGTAATCCCAGCACTTTGGGAGGTCTAGGCAGGCGGATCACCTGGGGGCAGGAGTTAGAGACCAGCCTAGCCAACATGGTAAAACACCATCTCTACTAAATATACAAAATTAGCTGGGTGTGATGGTGCATGCCTGTAATCTCAGCTACTCAGGAGGCTGAGGCAGGAGAATGACTTGAACCCAGGACACGGAGGTTGCAGTGAGCTGAGGTGGTGCCATTGCATTCCAGCATGAGCAAAAACAGCAAAACTCCATCTCAAAAAAACCTCAAAAACCAAAAAGCAATAATGTTTGTGGTCATCTTTATAGTTCTATGTGCGTGTGATGGAACTAAAATGAGCAATATTTAGGCTAATTGTAATGCATTTTGATAGTACTGAAGAATTTATATATATATATGTATACGATTTGATCTGCTATATTAGTCAAATTTTATCATAATACAGGGTTTGGTTTTATTTGCTATTTCAAAACACATCCAGCAGTTAACAGTATTTCTTGAGGTTACAGGATTACTAAATTACCAGGATTTTGGTAGTAACCAGCATGTCAAATAAAAATGAAAAATAGTAGTTAGTAATCCTAATGGAAAAAGTGTCTTGTGTTAAAGTTTGCTATTTGCAAGCAAATGTCTTCCTCCTTTTCTTCTATCTTCCTTTCCTTTATTTTTTCTCTTCAAAATCCTTCCCTCTTTCACTCCTGTTTGCCTCTCATCTTGTCAGTCCACATAATAACCACTTATTGAGACAAATTTTTAGTGGTTGATAGCAGCTTAAATCAACGGAATAAACAAATATGTCAAGATTGAAGAGGGAAGAGTAATTTCAGTTTCAGAGGAGATTGAATTAACTACGTGGTTGGGAAAGATTTTGTCTCTCTTGTTATCTATACTCTAATACTAAAATAGTAGCAGTATGTGATTTTTATAGTCACAAAGCTGAAGCCACGAGAATGGAAAGGCAGTGGTATGCATATACACAACTTTCCTTATTGAGAGAAGAACTCTGAGTCCGTAGTTCTCTCAGAGGACTACAAAGAACTTTGTACAAAGAAAAGGAAATAAAATAGATTCCAAAATATCTTCTAAAATTATGGAATATGTTAAGTACTCAAGGCATATTTTTATAGAATTGGTGTTAATTTATAAATGAAGATTTTCTTTCATGTGCTACTTTTCTTAAAGCTAAGTTACAAATTACCAAGTGTCTTGATCCCAATGTTGATGTTTAATTCCTTTTCTTAAAAGCCTGACCTTGGCAAAATAAAGCAGAGCCTGAATCAACAAGAAACACACCTTCTCTATTTCCAGAACTCAAATAGTTTTACAGGTACCTTTTCAAAGACACAACTTTGGAGTGAGAAATTGTTCCCTTCCTGTATTCAGAAGGCTGTGTTATTTTCATGTTGAGATGCATATTTTGGCTGGTAAGGAGTGTGTGATAATGAAAAACTTGAGACTTCTTTGCAGACAGTTTTGTCATTTCAGACAATCCCCTCCCTTTCCTGTCTGGACCATTTTTTTGTGTGTTTGTTTGTTTGTTTGTTTTTAATCCTTGTTGAATCATGGACAATATTTTCTTTTAAACATGATTTCTGTGTGTGCTGACATTTCTTTCTCTTATTTTGTGAATCAAAAATGTCATGTGTTTTTATTCATTTTTGGACTATTTTCACATTTTAGAGGCTTTTTTTTTTTTTTTTTTTTTTTTTGAGACAGTCTCGCTCTGTCACCCAGGCTGGAGTGCAGTGGCGCAATCTCAGCTCACTGCAACCTCCGACTCCCAGGTTCACGCGATTCTCCTGCCTCAGCCTCCTGAGTAGCTGAGACTGCAGCTACACACCACCACGCCCAGTTAATTTTTTGTATTTTTAGTAGAGACAGGATTTCACCATGTTGGCCAGGATGATCTCGATCTCTTGACCTCATGATCCGCCTGCCTCGGCCTTCCAAAGTGCTGGGATTATAGGCTTGAGCCACCACGCCTGGCCTGGAGTACTTTTTTTTTTTTTTTTTTTAATGGAAAAGATTCTAGAGTCTTTTTATCTTTGTGACATCAGATTATTTATACCCTTCTCATTCACAAATTATAGACTAATGAATTGTTAAACTTTAAGATTGTTTAAAGTACATTTTCTACATAGCAAAAAATGTGCAAACTGTGCAGCACTTAAAAATAACCCTACTGCAATACGCTTATCAATACTGATCTTGTATTTACAAGCTGTGCTCGTTAAGTTTGCCTTTTAAAAATGATTTGTAGTACTTTTTTAACTGTTAAAAAGAATCACATTGTTTACAAATAAATTACATAGCTCCAGATAAACTTTGAATATTATATATCTGCCCTCTTTAATATTTTTACCCTGAAAGAAATACTTGGCCGGGCGGGGTGGCTCACACCTATAATCCCAGCAGTTTGGGAGGCGGAGGGGGGCAGATTGCGAGGTCAGGAGTTCAAGACCAGTCTGGCCAACATGGTGAAACCCTGTCTCTACTAAAAATGCAAAAATTAGCTGAGTATAGTGGTGCGTGCCGGTACTCCTAGCTACTCAGGAGGCTGAGGCAGGAGAATTGCTTGAACCAAGACCCAGGAGGCGGAGGTTGCAATGAGCTGAGATTGTGCCACTGTACTCCAGCCTGGGATACAGAGCGAGACTCCATCTCAAAAAAAAAAAAAAGAAAAGAAATAAGAAATACTCAAATAATATCACATTACCATGATCAATAAATTGTAGAGATTATAATCCTTTAACAACTGTCAATGTGCTTTTGTAAAGAAAATATTTTTTCTGTGCATTTATTTATGTTGGTCAACATATTGACCTACTCTATTTGCATTATTCCCCATCCTCATTTTGTACCTCAACTCCAATGAAAGTTACCATTGTAGTCAAAGGAAACTTCAATTTTTTAACTTTTTTGTTTTTGTTGTTTTAAAATAATTTTTTATTTATTTTCTTATCCATGTAGAACTAAATTTCAAAAGATACTAAAGATACAAAGTATAGAGTATGTCTTATTTAAATTTTTGTTTTGTTTTTGTTTTTGTTTTTTGAGGTGGAGTTTTGCTCTTGTTGCCAGGCTAGGGTGCAATGGCATGATCTCTGTTCACTGAAACCTCCACCTCCCGAGTTCAAGCGATTCTACTGCCTCAGCCTCCCAAGTAGCTGGGCTTACAGGCACCTACCACCATGTCCAGCTATTTTTTGGTATTTTTAGTAGAGATGGGGTTTCACCATGTTGGCCAGGTGATCCGCCCACCTTGGACTCCCAAAGTGCTGGAATTACAGGCGAGAACCACTGCGCCCAGCCAAATATGTCCCATTTAAAACAAACAAAAAAGGGATTTTAGTAAATTATTCAGGAAAACAAAAACCACAGCCACTCATACTTCATTTTTCCTTAAAAATAACTTATTCTTTTCCTTTTCATAAATTTTATAAATTCAAAAGGCAAACAATATATTTTAGTTAAATAGCTTAAGTAAAAATGAGATTAATTTTTGAAAGATAGACTTAGTAGAATTAATATAAACAAGTTGTAAATTGACATCAATGATTTCTATTTGCAACATACTTTTTATCATGTTGAATACCAGAGCTACTAAAACAAAACTAAATGAATTTTAATTAAAAGACATTTAAAACAATATTTTCATACTAACTGATGTTTTTAAGCTCAAATAGATATCTAGCAGTTATAAAATGATTATATGCATATGTAGCTGTTCAGAGGCCTCTGTTAATTAAATGGTTAGTTTTGAAAAAAAAATAAATATTAAATATATCTCTTTAGTGTGAAACTTGTGCTTCCAACCTGGGTCAAATTTGAACTAAACACACACAGATTTCATTTGCAACTGAAATGCGATGATTTCTGTTTTTGCTCATGATGCTTGCTGAGCAAAATAAAAGCTGGCTCATCTGTATAAAATGTGGAAAACGACAGCAAAATATTCATTGCTAAGATACTCTTTCATAGAAATCTGGACCTAGAAAAGAGAAGACCAGCGAATTTCATCTAAGGTGAATGATTAGCACGAAGTTCTTTTTTTCATTACTAAAGTCAAGTTATTGGGTTAAAAAAAGATCAGATAACTTTCCCTTACCCAGTCATCCAGTTGTACTAAAAAGGGAGTAAATTACTCTTCAGTTTTGATCTGAAGTCCTTTCAGGTGGTTTTTAATAAGACAAGACATTATGATATTCTTTCTCAATCCCAAGTTCACGAAGTTGTGGAAACATTTCAACATTTCCTTCTGCAAAATGATTTTTCTAAAGATTTTCCAAAGATTTTTCCCAAATAACTTTCCTTTAAAAACCAGGATTATTGTCACTCAAAAGCCAAAAAAAAAAAAAAAAAAAAAAAAAAATTCTACCATGCAGGGTAGATTCCTGTTCAATAATCAATAATTTCAGGTGACGAAAAATGTCTGAGAGGTAGTTTAGTTTTTGTAACCATGTCTCATCTTTAAAGTACTCAATGAAAGGTGACCAACAGTTTCCTAGAAAATGATTTCTTTAACTTACCTTTCAACTCAAACACCCTATTAAGAACTCTTCTCATACTTGACATCTTTAGAGTATGTGATCTTGAGACCATTCTTTCCTTCTTCTTATTTTACCTTGCCTTGGATTTTGTGGCTTTTCATTTCCATGAATATTTCTCTTCTCATTTCAGCTTCTGTCCCTTTCTGACTGCTCTCTCCTGGTTTGTTTTTTTCTGCCTAAATTTTGAAATATTTGTATTTCTCTGTATATTTCCTTTTCTTACTTTTTTTCTCTTTGTATATTTTCTGTGGATTATGTCTCTCATGTCTCTGACATTTTATGCCCTTTGACTCAAATTACTTCTCTCATTCAAGGAATTATTTAAGTTCTAGATTTACCTTAATCTTGACATGTGTAAAACTAAACTAAGAGACACTGGGACAGAGTTTGAGAGGAAGTTTATGAGGAGTGCTCTGGAGGTCAGCAATTATTCAGTGTAAAGGAAGCATGAATGACAGAAGAAGAAGCTCAAACATGATGCAGTCACAGGAAAATCCCCAATTGATTCCACAGGGAATCTATCTGTCTATCTATCTATCTATCTATCTATCTATCTATCTATCTATCTATCTGTATATTTCCTTTTGTTTCCTGAAGAACCCTAACAAATATAGGAAGACTGAAAGTGAACAATTTTACCAATGGATGTATTTAAATTTCAGATAATAATATGCCAATAGTAAAAATACCACTTCCTTGTTTTCCCTTGGGTTTCTTCCTATTTTCTTTACCTGAATATAAGATGCTAGCGCTTCTCTATTCTTTTTTATGTGATATTCCTGGGAACCATGACATTAAACAAAAGACTAAACCATATGTTCTAGAGGTTGAACCTTCCACCCAGGATGGGAATCCAGCACATTCTCTCTAGATGTAGATCTGCCATCTGCAAGCTAGAGATCCAAGAGAGCAAGTGGTACAATTCCAGTCCAAGCATACAGGTCTGAGAACAAGGAGAGCCAGTGGTATAAGTTCTAGACTAAGTGCAGGAAAAGACTGATGTCTCAACTGGAAAACTGTCAGTCAGAGTGAGCAAATTCTCTCTAATCTTGCCTTTGTTTCTGTTTAGGCTTCAAAAGGTTGATGAAGCCCACCCCTACTTGGAAGGCCAATTTACTTTACTCAGTTCTATTGATTCCAGGGTTAATCTCACAAGAAACATCCTTACGTCCTTACAGACACAGCCATCATAATGTTTAACCAGATATCTGGGAACCCCAAAATTCCATTCAGGTTGGCAAATAAAATTAACCATAACAAATGGAGATATGATCAGACATATTGTAAAAGTATTACTCAAACTGTTATGTAAAGAATAGAATAGACTGAAGGTGGTTAAGGATAGAGGCAGGAAAGCCAGTTGGGAAGTATCATACTTTTGCTACACACATAAATCACATTATTAACATATGTAATTAAGTAATTTAATACCATAGATAACCATAGATGTAGCCTAATTAGAGGAATGTTATATTTTTAGAGTTAAATTTTGGTGTGAAATCTTTTTTAAAATCTTATATACCATCTTTTTACCTTACCTATTATTAGTATCTTGCCTCATTTTCTTAAATGTGTATTTTCATAATACTGTATATTGAAAAGAGAAAAAAATTAAGTTTCTATTTTATTTTCACTTTTAACAAAGCTTCAGTTTCATGGTAACTCCGGTTAATCTCATGCAATTTGCTTTTCCTATATCTGAAACTTTCTGCAGGTTATTATGGTAAATATGCACTACCATGAATTATTAGACTCCTTGCAACTAAAATGTCTTATTTGATTCTTTGACTTAAAATACTTCTTGTTTGATTCATTTGGCTTTTAATAAATTATTCACACATTATTACAGTTAAATTATAAAACCTTGAAAAACTAATCTTAAGCAGATGTAAAAAATACATGTAACTAATTGAATTAAGTCAGTTAACAATATTGTGATTTATTCATTTATTCATATCAGACAAATATTTATTGGGCACTAACTTTGTGACAGAAGATTTACTATTCACTAATGTGAAGTGATTCATAATTAATTTACTATTTCTCATACATGCATAGGTAGAGAGGCAGGAACAAATAAGCAAGTAATCAACAATAAATAAATAAATAAAAACTATAAAAAGATGTAAAAAGAAATAGATAGACTACTAAGATAGAAATAAGAGGAGACCAAACTTAAATGATAAAAGAAGGATTTTCTAGAGAAGTGATGTTTAAGCTGAGACCTAAGAATAAGAAACCACCAAGCTTGCAAGAATGGAAAGAAATCTATTATAGACAGTAGGAACAATATAAATAAAGCCCCCAAGGTAAGAATGTCTTTGATGAATTTGAGGAACTTAAACGCCAGTATTGCCTGAGCATAACCGTCAAGGGCTACAGTGGAGGACTGCAATTGCAGTGTATAAATAGTTTCTGTGATTTCTAATGCTCAGGGCATATTTAAACTATTCCGGTAAATTCTGTGGAAAAAAAATATTTGGACAAACATTTTTAAGAAGATTTAAAATAAGCACTCTGCCTACTTTAAATAAGAGCTATGAATTATTTGATCATACTAATCAAATTGGATGTTTAATTTTTTCTGTAGGCACGATATAAGGAATCGCAGGAACAAAGCTTTTCATTTGCTGCATCATCTTAATTTACATGCTTCATAGCAGGAAACCCGTTTCTGTGTGTGTGTGTGCTTTGATCTTGCCATTTTATTTCATCTTACCAAATTCTTTATAAAGGGTTATCAAATATAAGCCTTGGGAAATGTATATAAAATCTATTTCCATTTTTATCTTATGACCGGGGTCTTTTTTATTGAAAAAAAAAAAATCCCTAAGGTTGGTCTCATTTTGTATGCAGCTTGAAGATACAGTTTAATGTCTGCAGAGATACATTTATTTATTTTAACTTTGATCATAGTTGAACATCTCATAGTGTGTTTTAAGCATATTTTCCCCTTCGGTGGTAAAATATTCTTTTAAAAATTTTGAACCAAAAGAATATATTTTAATGCTATATGTATAAATGTATATTTTTCCAATAAAAATGAATTGGAAATCCTTTTATCACATTAAAATATAACCAAGAGGGATTTATGCTTGTTGTAGTGTACAAGCTAAGGAATATAAATTGTTAGTCACATTATAAAGCATTTTAACAATGAATATAAGAATATATGCATTTTGGCAATATAAACAGTAATTTATTTTAAAATACTAATTTTTTCTAGCAATCTTATTTTCTGCATTTTAACAAAAACACAGATAAGTTGACCTGTTATGTCTAAATGTCACATTTTAATGTAACAGAAATTACAAATTCAGGTTCAGATGTGCATAAATCAAATTTTCATAATCAAATATCAGAATATCCCATTGAGTAAAAGTACACTGTTATTTCTTGCTTTTACTGGGAAAACCTAATGAACAGTTAGGTTAAACAATTCAGAAACTAACGTGGATGCATTTAACAGCTCTTTCATTGTGAGTTGACTAAAATAATTCGGTATGTGAAATATATTATGAGATTTAAAAAGTAAACTTCCTTTGTTAACTCACATATACCACTATGTGTCAAACTCTGCTAGGGCCAATCCCAGCTGTCACAAAGCCAATACTAACTGGGTAAGTGTAAGGTATTCAGACAGGTCAGAATAATGGCAGCACTTAACACAGTGTACTGCCTGAAAAGGAAGTATCTACTCTTGTAATTCAATCAGTGGAGCATCAAAATTACCTAAAGAACACTTCAAAAATTCAAAAGTCTATCTCAAATTGAAACAAAATGGGGGATGGTTTCTACTGTAAATCAGAGAGTGATGTGATCAAATACAGAAATAAGGAAGTTCATTCAGGCATCAGAATATAAAATAGAAGAGGTGATAAGGGAAGTAAGTATACCATTGCAGTAGATGCTTCAGTCATCTGGCTGAGAATGATGGTGCATGAATTAAGGTCGTGGATGTGGAAATGGAAAGATATAACCGAGAAATGGGAAAGAAGATCATATGAATAGAGTAGAAAAGGAAGAGAGGAACTTAATTGCATAGAGGAAAAAAAATTCCTTAAGAATCTGAGACAAATATGTGCTGAAATTGATATATGCTGTACAATATGTTAGCGAGTAGCCATGTATATTTGTTGAACACTTGAAATGCAGCTGGCTTAAGTTGAGATGTGTTTTATATGTAAACTACACTTTAGATTTTTGAAGACTTGCTAAGAAAAAAAAGAATATCAAATATCTTATGAATAGTATTACACTGATTCACATTTTTAAATGACAATAATTGGACATGTTGGAAAAATACAGTATTAATTTCCTTTTCACTTTTTAAAATGACACTAATAGGAATTTAAAATTACACGTTACTCTCACCTTGACTAGCATTATATATGTATCTACTGAACAACACTACCTTTGATAATTATCTAAACTTCATAATTTTAAATGTCACTTAATCTTTCTAAGATTCTGTTTCACCTCAGCAGAATGTAAATAACTATATTTTCTAAAAATCTTTTCACAGGCTTGTTTGAAAGAACAATTAAAACAATATATTAAAAACTGCTTAAATAACAAAACATTATATAAATTACTTCAAAAGACATTAAGTGAATAAAATGCCAAATTTACCCTAGGTTTCTTTGAAAATAACTTATATGTAAATGTAACTTTCACGATGAGACAGCTATTTGATGGCTACAAACAAGCACAGACTATGACCCTATTTAGGAAGGGTAAATATTTCATTCTTGTAAATGCCTAGAGAAATATAAGACATATCTAATGATAACATACAACTACCACCTAATAACCTTCAAAACATCCAAATAGTCTCTATAACATGCAGCAATTTTTCTATATACCTAGAATTACCGCCTCCAAGTTTCATTAGGCCCGAATTCCAGCATTGTAAAAATTGAAGTTTCTGAATAAACATGAAGGGGTGGCCTGCCCCTCCACAACTTCGGGCGTTTCTCCTTAGGTGGAACGAGAGACTTGAGTAAAGAAATGAGACACAGAGACAAAGTATAGAGAAAGAAAAAGTGGGTCCAGGGGACCGGCATTCAGCATACAGAGAACCCACGCCGGCACCGGTCTCTGAGTTCCCTCAGTATTTATTGATCATTATCTTTACCATCTTAGAAAAAGGGAAGTGGCAGGAAAACAGGATCATCGTAGGGAGAAGGTCAGCAGTAAGACATATGAATAAAGATCTCTGTGACATTAGTTTAAGGAAAAGTGCTGTGCCTTGATATGCATATGTAAACATCTCCATTAAGCTTTTTAGTGCATAAAGAGTAGCATTGTGCTAGCAAGTCCCACCTTTCGCCCTAAAGCTGGTTTTCTCCTTTTTCAGTAAACAGAACATACAATCGGGTTTTACACCCAGATGTTCCATTGCCCAGGGACGGGCAGGAGACAGATGCTTTTCTCTATCTCAACTGCCAAGAGGCCTTCTTTCCTCTTATACTAGTCGCCTCCTCAGCAGAGACCCTTCACGGGTGTTAGGCTGGGGGACCATCAGGTCTTTCCCTTCCCAGGAGGCCATATTTCAGACTATCACATGGGGAGAAACCTTGGACAATACATAGCTTTCCTAGGCAGAGGTCCCTGCGACCTTTGGCAGTGTACGTGTCCCTGGGTACTTGAGATTAAGAGAATGGTGATGACTTTTCACAAGCATACTGCCTTCAGGCACTTGTTTAACAAAGCACACCCTGCACAGCCCAAAATCCTTTAAACCTTGAGTCACCACAGCAGGTCTCTTGCAAGGACAAGGTTGGGGGTAGGGTCACAGATTAACAGCATCTCAAATACAGAACAAAAGGGAGTCTCTTACGTGTACTTCTTTTTATATAGACACAGTAACAGTCTGATCTTTCTTTTCCCCACAAAACAAATGTTTGTCCTATCTATATATTAGAGTAATTCATTAATTCTTATCACTTTTTTCAGCTTTTTAATTTTGCTTCTAGTCTCAGTTTTAAATTAATAATAATATATAGATAAATATATTTCTTGCAAACTCATTCTTCTGAATACTGTGAAAGATAATTTTTCAGCCTTAACTGAGCCAGTGGTAATTTTTAAAGTCATCTACAGTTGAAAGTAACTGTTTGCACCTTTCACAATTGGCAGGGGTTTTGTTATTATATACAACACTCATAACTTGCTTGAGAAAATTGCTAAAGTGACTTTTCCCAAAAATAAATGAACATTTTCTTTTGGCTTAGTTTTCAAAATTAGTCAAAGTGGGAGTTGAACTCCCTTTGAATTGCACTAAAACATCAAAGACTTCAAGCTTTGCATACAGTGTTCATGACATAAAAGGAACATTAAACACTCAGTCTAATGTAAAATAATTATAAATCAGCCAGCAAATGTAACCGCACATACTACTTTTATGTATTTACACTATTAATTTGGGTAAGAAGAAGACTAAGATCATTTAATAATTTTTCTTGATATGTGAAATATGATATATTTAATGTTTCGTTATAAATAGGATTATATTACATGTTTTGTTCCCTATAGGAAAATTTCCCTATAAGAAAATTTTTAAGCCAGAAAATGGAATGTATTATTAATGCATAATAGCAATAATAATTATTATTACAATTATAAAAACTCAGGCAACTCAGACAAGCACAGGTACTATTGAATTCATGATCTTTATAAAAAATCATTTTTTTGTCTTATGTTTCCTTAAAATACATAAGAAATTTTTTTATAAATAATTCTTACCTACATCTTAGAGAATGCTTTTCTCCAAACCATTCCATTTTCTTCCTAATAACCCTCTTCCAAACGCCACCAAGGATGGCAAATGACCATGTTTCAGTTCTGCAGTTTGTAGAGGAAAACTCAATGTAGTTACCCTTATTCCCTGAATAAAATTAGATGGTTTGGTTATGTTGCTTTTACAAAGAAGGTAATGATGAAGTGTAAAAAGTCATGTGTAATGTGATGTGGAAAAGTAGCAGAGGCCAAAAACAAAGGATCTTGGTTACTATTTGATACCTGGTTCTTTCTATATTTTCTCTTATTTCCCTTTTGGAAATTTCCCTCTGGGTGGTATATATCCTGTCTTTTCCAATAATATCAAAATATCATCCTGCCTGCCATGAGGAAGATTTGGTATGTAAAAATACATTGAGGGCAATGTTATAGTGTGTTGGACCCTAAGAAATTGAAGGAAAATCAGAACACCATGTTAATTCATGAATACAATATTTAATATAAGAGAGAAATAAAAAACACATTTTGATATTAGTAGGTCATGGATATTACCAAGGAAACATGCTATGGCATGTAAAATATGGGGTTTTACAAGCATTTTAACAATACATTCAGATAATTCGATATTTCTTTTATTTAGCTATTCACTAATTACACAGTGAGCTTCTATATGTGCTACTAGCAATAAGGAATACCATAGTGAAAAAAAAAAGTTTCTTACATTTGTAGACTGTAAAGTCATTTTTGAGCACTAAATACTCAGTTAAATCGTACATGTTAAAATCATATAAAGAGTATCCTTACAATTTGGTATGTGTATGGAAGGAACACTTCAAGTGACTAGGAAACCATATGTTATGAAAGATAAGATACTTTGACATTACCGTGTAATTATATATATACCAGTAGGAAAGCAGATGGAATCAACAAGTTCTGACTAATGACTATTGTTTATAAATTGTCCCAAATCTAAAAAATCTATCTCAAAAGAGAAAAAAAGAAAAGGCAATATTTGTAGAAAATCTTTGGAGATCTTGTTAGTTTTCTATAGTTTGATTAGTGATTCAGAACACATGAAAGAAAGCAATACATTTCTTCTCACTGCCTAATATAAAAACAAATGCTGCAATTAGATGCTGTGATTATGTTTGGTTTAAATTACGTGGAAGGAATTATAACTGAAGAACTTCTATTAATGACAATGGATTTAAGTGGCTACAGAATCTCTACAAATGATAACATCATAAAAGCTGTACTAAGAAAGAAAGATATAAAGGTTTTACAAAGTGTTCCATATCAGATAGATAGCAGAAGAGAGTTGGTTCCTTAATACAACTCCAGCTGGAAGGGGTAAGATAAACACACAATAATCGTGCAAAGATTCGTATGTAAATAAATACTTAAAATAGCATTGTGCCTTAAACTGGAAATAACAAAATGCCTATGAACAATAATGTTATAGTCTCAATGCTATAATATTCAGCAATAAAAAGGAATGAATTATGTATACATATAACAAAAACAAATGTCAATACTGATATACTGAGTGAAAGAATCAACACACAAAAGAATATATATTATGATTTTAGTTATATGAAATTATGGACTCAACAAACTAATTTATAGTACAAATAGCAGATGAGTCATTGCCTGTGGTTGTGAGAGAGAAGTGATGTTATAGTCTAATTGTGTCTCCCCAAAATTTATATACTGATATCTTAACCCATCAATGTAATGGTATCAGGAGATGAGGCCTTTGGGAGCTGGTGCAGCTCATGAGGGTCAGACCCTCATAAACGGGATTCATGTACTTATAAAAGAGACCCCAGGAAGCTCTCTCACTCTATTTCCACCATGCAAGGGCCTTCATCAAAATCCAAACACGCCAGCACCCTAATTTCAAACTTCCAGCCTTCAGAACTATGAGAAATAAATTTCAGTTTTTATGAGCCACCCAATCTATGGTACTTTGTTACAGTGCTGGAACTAAGAGAGGTGATTAACTACAATGGACAGTGAGAGAAAATTAGAGAGAAATAAATGCCGTTTGTATGTTGATTTTGGTGGTGCTTATGTGTGCGTGCATTTGACAAAAGTCATTGAACTGTAAATGTAAAATGTTTCTTATTTGTCCATGTTTTCTTAATAATGCTTATTTATTTATTTATTTTTTCTTTTTTTGAGACAAAGTCTCACTCTTTCGCCCAGGCTGGAGTGCAGTGGTAGGCTTTTGGCTCACTGAAACCTCAGCCTCCCAGTTTGAAGCAATTCTCCTGCCTCAGCCTCCCAAGAAGCTTGGCTTACTGTCATGCACCACCACACCTAGCTAATTTTTGTAGAGACTGGGTTTCACCATAATGCCCAGGCTGGTCTCGAACTCCTGACCTCAGGTGGTCCACCCACCTCAGCCCCACAAAGTTGCTGGGATTACAGGAGTGAGCCACCATGGCCAGCCAAGAATGCTGATTCTTAAAAGATGAGAAAAAAGCATTATAGGTAGAATAGGCTTCTATTTCCAGTTAAATAATGCTGTAAAAAAAGGACTGTATGTAGCCTCCTACCTAAAACAACCAAGAAAATTAATAAAATATTTACAAGAATATAACTACAAAGTTATTGAGCAGCAGACAACAAAAGATAATGATCTCTGGAAAAAAGTGAACCCAAAATGGTCCCACTTACTGACTAGAGAAAGTTTCTAGGCCACAGGGCAGTGAGAGAGAATGGATGTTTTCTTTCACGTAAATCTTTGTGTTGTAGCTATCATGACAATTCTAAATTAGAAGCCGAATCATTTAGCTTCAAATCCTTCAATGACTCCCCAAATATGCCCTATTATTGGAAGTTTTTATTAATCTGAGCCATCCCCCCTTATCACCTAGGCTGGAACATAAAGCGTGTATAAAGTGTGGGGAATTCTGACTTCACTCTACTCACTCAAACAGGCTTCTCTTACAGGAACTCTGGATCTGAGATTCCAAACTTCATGGTCCTATTTTGAAAGCTGTTCCTGGCCCCTTTGGCTTTGATGTTGTATTTAGCCCCCCATTTTTTGACACATTATAATAATATATAATTATAGGATACACAGCGATGCTATATGTATACAGTATACAGTAATTAAATCAAGTGAATTTACATATCCATCACCTTAAACACTTCCCATTTATTCCCCCTGATGGACTATCATATTTTGTTCCTCTATTCCTTTCTCATAGCTCAGTCGATTTCACCAGGATGTTCAGGATGTGCACTCTACCTTTGGGCTCACTACTTTCAGCCTGAGTTTAATTTGAGCAGGGGGATGGATAGACTCTACATTTGATAAAATGAAAGTTGAAGATCCAAGTATAGCCTTTAATTTTCCTCTGTTTTCCTACTTCTCTAGCCTCATTTTATTCCACGCTCTCTTTAACAACTTTTGGCTTTCCAGATAGAGTATAGTTTTCACAACACACCGTTGAAGACTTGTTGATTGGCCTACCTAGCCCCCATTTTAACCTCCTTCCATGTTATATGTTTCTATTATAAAGTTTATGAAAGCTAAATACTCAAATTTTTAACATTTATTTTAGCCTGAAGTGTCAAGTATCGGATCTAGTCACAGTTAATCAGATATACAGTTAGCCCTCTGTATTCACAGATTCTATATCCATGAATTCAATCCACCACAAATCAAGAATATTATTTGAAGAAAGCAATGACAAAGTAATAATGCAACAACAAAAATTAGCACACATAAAAATACAGTTAAACAATGATTTACATAGCATTTGTATTGTATTAGGCAGTATAAATAACCTAGAGATTATTTAAAGTATATAAGAGGATGTGCATAGGTTATATGTATATACTATGCCATTTTGAATAAGGGACTTGAGCATCTATGGATTTCTGTATCTGCTGGGGGTTCCTGGAACCAATCACTTTTGAATACCAAGGGATGATGGTAAAGGAAAATCTATTGGTACCAGCCATTTCTTATCTAACATAACAGCAAGATGGGTAGAGTTGCAGCAGCCCTCTTGTTACCATTAGAAAAAAAGAAAATAAAACAATAATAGTATTGCAATACATCATATAGCATCATCGAGCTACTGAATCAACACTAGCAACCATCTATTTCTGGACTTCTTATTAAATGGGGATGGGGAAATGTTTATTTATTTAAAAATTAATTTAAATTATTTTTACTTTTCCCAAATTTATTGGGGTGTAATTGACAAAATTATGCACAGTTAAGGTGTATAATATATAATTTTATAGGCATATATACTGTGAAATAATTACCACAATCAAGTTAGTTAACACATGGGTTATCTCACATAGCTATCAATTTTAATTTTTGATGAGAACATTTAATATCCATTTTTTTAAACAAATTTCAAGTATATATGATAGAGTACTATTAAATGTAGCCAGCAACCTGCATATTAGCCCTATTTATTTAAATAATTGTGATGTTTTCTTCAGCAAAATCTTTCTTAAGTGACACATATATATCTTTGGTTTCATGTCTCTTTGGGTCTTGAACATTTCTCCCTGTACATGTCTACCTTATCTGTTTGGAAAACTTCCCTGTGACTTTAACATTCAGTTTAGATTTCATCTGCCCTGTGGAATTTGCTTTGTTCTCCTCCTCTACATTTCTCCTCAGATTGCCATTTGCATATAATTCTACCATTTCACTGAACAAACTCTAGAGTCATTGTTTCCATGAGTGTGATTCAGGAAATTACAACTTCCTCCTCTGTAGTACAGTACCTAGTATATTTCAGTCACTCAATACATTTTTGCAGGATTGAATGTCTTTGAATTAATTAAATTGTGTGGAATCCAGTTCACCAGAATGACATTTGAATGGGCCACTGCACAGGGAACAAAAATGTAGCTGGAGACTAAATAGATGTGAGAAAGTACAACAATTGAAAATTAAAAAAAAAGGCAGCATTTGACAAATCAGAAGATACTGAGCCTAAGAAATGGAACTTAAGTAACTGAAAAAACAAATGGAATGTTAACAGAAGAAAATAAAAAAACAAGATTTAGATGTGAAGGCCAGTGATAAATTCTGATTTTATTGGTTCTCTTTGAAAAGTAAACTCAGCAAGTCATTTTTGGAAGAAAGTCACACTTTATATTTCATGCTAGTTGTGAAATGGCATTTGCTTAATTCATTTATCTTAACAGCGCACTGGTTAAGGCAAAGATTAAGAAATAAGTAAAAGACTTAAAAACCATGCAAATAAAATCTGAAAATATATAAACGTATACACAAGTGACATTTGTTTCCATCTGTTCTCTATTGGGAAACTGTTAAGTACTGCTAAGCCTATGCCTGGGTATGTGCATATGCATGTGTGTGTACTTATTAAGGCAGTAACAGAGCAGCATAATGCTTTTCTTCATGCACATGCATTTGTTTTTGAAAATTTTCTTTATGCTATTTAATGCATATGTTTTTATTCTTTGAATGATAAAACTTTTTGACAGTAATTAAGATCACACAAGATTTCAGGCAGCACAAACATGAGTAAAGCTCTCAAAATATGCTCTGCTTTTAGCTAAAATGTAACTATCCTTTTCTGTGTTGTCTCCATAACTAATAAAGCAATAGACGAAACAAACATTACGTGAGCGTAATTGTCTTTTTATGCAAGCAATTAGAACTAGGGATGGGAAGATTCGCAGCTAAAAATTTATTGGTAATTCCTATCTGTTCTTGATTAAACTCACATACACATACACACACACTGAGGACACTGAAGAGTATGATACTTCTGGAAAAATCATCTCTGTCCAGATACTAAACTAGAAAAGAAATAAAGAAAGGGGGAAGGAAGGAAGGGAGGAAGGAAGGAAGGAAGGAAGGAAGGAAGGAAGGAAGGAAGGAAGGAAGGAAGGAAGGAGGGAAGGAAGGAAGGAAGGAAGGAAGGAAGGAAGGAAGGAAGGAAGGAAGGAAGGAAGGAAGGAAGGAAGGAAGGAAGGAAAGAAAGAAAGAAGGCAGGCAGGCAGGCAGAGTGATCATAGTCAGAACTGGCATTGGTGGCCACACAAACTCCTTAGAGAAAGAGATGCAGATGACAGTAGTGGGAAGTTCAGCCTGTATCCACTGAAGTCGTGAAGACTAACTATAGGTGGGCAATGCACTGACAACATCTGCATGAGGATAGGTCCCCTGATGACCTTGGCTGACCCAAATAGTCCCCCTTTTACTTTGAAATCTCATGCAGAATGTACTTTGTTTGCAGTATCTTGAGGTAAGGAAGAAATGTCTAGAACAATCTAGGCTTCCTCCCAGAATAGAATTTTCTACAAAGCTTGAGCTGTGTGAGACAAGTGGTACTCAGTGTATGCAAACCCAAAGCTGAGTGCTTTTGAGGTTTTTCAGCTGTCATGCAATGAACGGCATGCACAGACTAAACTTCATTTTTCCTGGGCAGCTTTGCTAAGCCTTGGGGAACCAGCTTGCTATGGATGTTAAGCTTTGGTTTATCCTTTCTGCCTTTCTGTGGGTAATAAGTTTGCTTTGACTAACTTGTTCAGAGAATGTTCTGTCTCACTGGATTCATGCAATTGGTAGAGAATCTTTGCAATATCTGCTAGAAAAGTTGTACTAATACTGAAATTTGTGTATAATATATGACTAATGCATTTGTTAGCCACTTCTAAGACGTAAACTTCCTGGCGACTGAACTACAAAATTTCAACTTAAACTTGGTGAATTCTTCAGCTTACAGGCTGGCTGGTTCCCTAATTAAGGTTAACATGTAAGGACTAGAAGATAATAAGAAGGATAGTTTCCAATGTTAATAGTAAGATTCAACAAAATATAGGACGCAAAATTATTAATTTACTTGTACTAATTGTACTAACATATATTCTGGTAAAGAAACTAGAAAATATGGCTTAACCCTTTCAGATAATGTTTTGGGAAGAGCCCGGAAACTACTTTTTTTAGCTGTCCATTTCATCACTTGTTATATAAACAAAAATTGGAATATGTTGGAGAAGATCAAGGAGTTGAGAGAGGTGAAGAGAGGTTAGGGGAGAAGAGGGAGGAAGTGGTAGAGCTGGGAAAGGAGGCCTGAAGAGGGGAGCAAAGGAGGGAGAAAGAAAGGATGGAGCAACACAAGAAAGGGAGTGAAGTGGGAGGACAGGATGATGAGGAGGAGAGAGGAGGAAAGAAAAAGAGGTGGGAAGAAGTGGAAAGGAATAGAAATAGAATATAAAATGGACTAAGAAGAAGAGTGAAGGGAGGGAGTGGGAACAGCCACACAAGGATAAAGGAAAAGATCACTAGGGTAGAAGTTCTAAGGAAGAATGGTCTTGACCTGTTTGGGAAATCATGGAAATTCCATTTTGTCTGGAATATAGTGGATAAAGAGGGAGTAGGGAAAGTAGGTAGGGCAGGGGATTCTAGATCATGCAAGTCTCTAATCCCTAAGTAGCAGAAAGCAGATACTATTGTCTTGTGTCTTTTAACCATTGTTTTAAAATATATTTATTTTTACAAACTCTAGCATTTTATTTAAACTGCCAGGTAATTCAGATGTAGGTGAGTTTGTGAACCACGACCCTAATTTATTTAATTTATTTTAATGTATAGCTTAAAAAATGAAGTGAATCTCAATCTAAAGCTAACAGCTGAGGCCCAGCATAAGTTCAGGATTCAGCTAGCCACCTTCTTGTTACAAATGCACCCCTCAGATCATGCTATTTTCATCCGCCCTTATTTAGCTTGTCCTTTATAATATTTTAATTCAACAATTAGATATTACATAAATAAGCATAATGGTTAAGCAAATCAGAATGAAATCACATCTCAAACATGTCTAGGTATCTGGCTAAGACAGAGCTATCTCACCTCTCTAAACTTCAGTAAGTTAATTTGAAAAGTTGAAGTATATATTTCACAGGATAACCATGAAGATAACTGAAGTTATAAAATTATGAAGAGAATGCAAGGGCAGTGCTTATCATAGTGTTAGGGACACATTAAACACTCTGGCAGCTATACATTAAAATAAATTTAATGCAAATATATAGTTATGGTAATTTTAGCATCAATATGTTTCAATAAAATTATATAATCATTATAAATGATTATCACCCGATCAAATTTTGAAAGAAAATAAATCAATGAAAAAAGGAGGTGAACATTGAGAAAATCAACATGAGTAAAATATGGTAATGTTTGTTTTAGCTCTATTTTAAGTTCACTTTGAATAATAGTTATGTAAAAATTAGCATTTATTAGGGGCTTTGTAATTTAAGAAATGGATACAGAAAGGTGTTTTTTAAGCTAAAAAAATATGTAGTTAAAGGCAGATATTCAGAATTCAACATAATTCCACACATGTTGGGTCCTGTTTACGTTTACTTCTCTCTGGTGAGGAGCAAAGGTATACAATGAACTATTTAGTTTTCTTTTGCTTGATTTATGAAACCTTTTGTGGTTTTCATTTAACATAGAGGATGTCTAATATGTTCCCATGAAAATCATTAAGCTAGGGCTGTATATTTCCAGTGAAATGGAAAAGGCTGTTAATTGGTCAAATTGATAGTTTATTTATATAAATCATGACCCCATTAGCTAAATATTCTCTTCCTAAATCGCAGTAATTTTAGACTTGAATTGTCTAAGTAATTGACTCTATTTTTCATTTTAGCTTGCCACTATTCACACAACCTTTGAGTTAAAGATGAATATGAGCCTTTTAAATTTAGCCGACAGTACCAAATTACTTATTTTCTTAGTGATTTTTATCTAATTAGAGTCTTAATCTGAAATAACGTATTTTTCTTAACCCAACAGCAATCCCTTGCTGACTTCATGCTTTAAATTCCAAAATATACAATACTTATCAGTGAGCCATTGGCTGGCTTATTAGAACTCAATTGAAAAATATAACGTGACACTTTTCAAAGGTAAAATGAGGTGGCAGAGAATCATGCTTTTTGAATGAACTAGAATTGAAGCAAATTTAAAGAACTTGTTTGTAATGGTTTTGTGATTGGAATTGGTTTATTACTTTGTCGTTATTGCTACTTCACCAACTAGTATAAGAGCAAGCAAATTTCAAAAATACATATTTCTCATCGATTTATTTGCCAGAGAAAACTACTAACTGGATTGCTTGTTTTCAGTTGATTTCTTAAATTTTTGCTTCCAATCATGTTTTTACAATTCCGCTGAAGAGAAGGGGAGCGTTCTTTCCAGCTGTTTAATGGATAGCATTCCTATGGACATTGACAGCAGTAATTAGTCAGAACAACAATAGTTATACTATAAAGTGAACTTTCCCAGCCAACAAAAAGATTTGGAATTTTTTACTTATCTGGAGTTTGAGCTCAAGTTTTTAATTTTTCTTCTCAACAACTCTCCGTTGTATATACATCCCTAGAAAATAAATGTCATACTTGATTAATTGTATTATGTTTGCATTTATGATATATGCAATACATTTTTCCTATATTTGTAAATTCATTAACTCTATTTGTGGCTCTTTAAGTTTATCGTCGCTGGTGATTTGTGGAGCACCTTCTAGTAGCAGAATTTCCTAGGGTATTTGGAAATATGGACATTTTTATCCTATCACCCTCAAGCTGGTGAAATAAACTGTGGGGTCTGTCTGAGAAATTTGCATTTATAAAGAAAATCAATGATTCTTTTATCTTCTAATATTTAGGATACATACAGATGTTTTATAAATATATGCATATAGATACACACATATATGACCTATAGTTGAAATGTTCCTTTGCATTTGAATTACATATTGCATAAGAATTTCAGCAATACTTGCTATTTTCAGTTAGCTTTACAGTGACCAAGAGACCTAAGAGGATTTCTCAAACCCACCAATCACTAAGGTTCCACATCATTCATTAGCGGGTAAGTGGTTGTATCTCTTAGTTTCCTGGGGTTGCTGTATTGAAGCATGACAAACCTGATAGCCTAAAAAACAGAAATGTATTCTTGTATGGTTCTGGAAGATAGAAGTCCCAAATCAAAATGTGGGCAAGGTCATGCTCCCTGAAGGCTCTGTGAGAGTATCCTTCTTTGCCTCTTCCAGCTGCTGGTGGTTGTCTGCAACCCTTGACATTGCTCGGTTTTTAAATGTGTCATTCTAATCTCTGCCTCTATCTTCATGTTGCTTTCTACCCTGTTAGTTTCTGCGCTCAAATATCCATGAAGAAATGTGCATATCATTTATCATCAGATAAATGCAAATTAAAACAACACAGAGATACCATGTTATACCAGTTGGAATGGCTACTGTTAAAAAGTAAAACAAACAGACACACAAAACTATCATAAGTTGGTGTGTATGTGGAGAAAAAGGACCACTTGCTCATTGTTGGTGGGAATACAGATTGGTTCAATCTCCATGGAAAACAGTGTGGAGATAACTCAAGGAACTAAAAATAGAGCCACCACTCAACCCACCAATCCCACTACTGGTATCAACCCAAAGGAAACAATCATTACGTAAAAAAGATACCTGTGGTCTGAGAGACGCTTTGTTATAATTTCTGTTCCTTTACATTTGCTGAGGAGTGCTTTACTTCCAACTGTGTGGTCAATTTTGGAATAAGTGCGATGTACTGCTGAGAAGAATGTATATTCTGTTGATTTGGGGTGGAGAGTTCTGTAGATGTCTATTAGGTCCTCTTGGTGCAGAACTGAGTTCAATTCCTGGATATCCTTGTTAACTTTCTGTCTCGTTGATCTGTCTAATGTTGACAGTGGGGTGTTAAAGTCTCCCATTATTATTGTGTGGGAGTCTAAGTCTCTTTGTAAGTCTCTAAGGACTTGCTTTATGAATCTGGGTGCTCCTGTATTGTGTGCATATATATTTAGGAGAGCTGGCTCTTCTTGTTGAATTGATCCCTTTACCATTATGTAATGGCCTTCTTTGTCTCTTTTGATCTTTGTTGGTTTAAAGTTTTTTTTTTTATCAGAGACTAGGATTACAATCCCTGCGTTTTTTTGTTTTCCATTTGCTTGGTAGATCTTTCTCCATCCCTTTATTTTGAGCCTATGTGTGTTTTTGCATGTGAGATGGGTCTCCTGAATACAGCACACTGATGGGTTTTGACTCTTTATCCAATTTTCCAGTCTGTATCTTTTAATTGGACCATTTAGCCCATTTACATTTAAGGTTAATATTGTTATGCATGAATTTGATCCTGTCATTACAATGTTAGCTGGTTATTTTGCTCATTAGTTGATGCAGTTTCTATCTAGCATTGATGGTCTTTACATTTTGGCATGTTTTTTCAGTGGCTGGTACCACTTGTTCCTTTCCATGTTTAGTGCTTCCTTCAGGAGCTCTTGTTGGGCAGGCCTGGTGGTGACAAAATCTCTCAACATTTGCTTGTCTGCAAAGGATTTTATTTCTCCTTCACTTATGAAGCTTAGTTTGGCTGGATATGAAATTCTGGTTTGAAAATTCTTTTCTTTAAGAATGTTGAATATTGGCCCCCACTCTCTTCTGGCTTGTAGAGTTTCTGCTGAGAGATCTGCTGTTAGTCTGATGAGCTTCCCTTTGTGGGTAACCCGACCTTTCTCTCTGGCTTCTCTTAACATTTTTTCCTTCATTTCAACTTTGGTGAGTCTGACAATTATGTTTCTTGGAGTTGCTCTTCTCAAGGAGTATCTTTGTGGCATTCTCTGTATTTCCTGAATTTGAATGTTTCCCTGCCTTGCTAGTTTCGGGAAGTTCTCCTGGATAATATCCTGCAGAGTGTTTCCCAACTTGGTTCCATTCTTCCCATCACTTTCAGGTACACCAATCAGACGAAGATTTTGTCTTTTCACATAGTCCCATATTTCTTGGAGGCTTTATTCATTTCTTTTTAGTCTCTTTTCTCTAAGCTTCTCTTCTCACTTCATTTCATTCATTTGATCTTCAATCACTGATACCCTTTCTTCCAGTTGATCTAATAGGTTATCGAAGCTTGTACATTTGTCACGTAGTTCTTGTGCCATGGTTTTCAGCTCTATCAGGTCATTTAAGGACTTCTCTACATTGGTTATTCTAGTTAGCCATTTGTCTAATCTTTTCTCAAGGTTTTTAGCTTCTTTGTGATGGCTTCAAACTTTAGCTCAGAGAAGTTTGATCGTCTGAAGCCTTCTTCTCTCAACTTGTCAAAGTCATTCTCCATCCAGTTTTGTTCCATTGCTGGCGAGGAGCTGTGTTCCTTTGGAGGGGGAGAGGCACTCTGATTTTTATAATTTTCAGCTTTTCTGCTCTGTTTTTTCCCCATCTTTGTGGTTTTATCTACCTTTGGTCTTTGATGATGGTGATGTACAGATGGGGTTTTGGTGTGGATGTCCTGTTAGTTTTCCTTGTAACAGTCAGGACCCCTCAACTGCAGGTCTATTGGAGTTTGCTCAAGGTCCATTCCAGACCCTGTTTGTCTGGGTATCAGCAGCGGAGGCTGCAGAAGAGTGAATATTGCTGAACAGCAAATGTTGCTGCCTGATCATTCCTCTGGAAGCTTCATCTCAGAGGGGTACCTGACCGTGTGAGGTGTCAGTCTGCCCCTACTGGGGGGTACCTCTCAGTTAGGCTACTCGGGAGTCAAGGACCCACTTGGGGAGGCAGTCTGTCTGTTCTCAGATCTCAAACTCCATGCTGGGAGAACCACCACTCTCTTCAAAGCTGTCAGACAGGAAATCTGCAGAGGTTTCTACTGCCTTTTGTTTGGCTATGTCCTGTCCCCAGAGGTGGAGTCTACAGAGGCAGGCAGGTCTCCTTGAGCTGCGGTGGGCTCCACCCAGTTCAGGCTTCCCAGCTCCTTTGTTTACCTACTCAACCCTCAGCAATGGCAGGTGCCCCTCCCCCAGCCTCACTGTCACCTTGCAGTTAGATCTCAGACTACTGTGCAAGCAATGAGGGAGGCCCCGTGGGCATGGGACTCTCTGAGTCACGTGTAGGATATAATTTCCTGGTGTGCTGTTTGCTAAGACCCTCGAAAATGCACAGTATTAGGGTGGGAGTGACCGAATTTTCCAGGTGCTTTGTGTCACACATGACCTTGGCTAGGAAAGGGAATCACCTTATCCCTTGCATTTCCTGGGTGAGGCAATGCCCCACCCTGCTTCGGCTGTCACTTGGTGGGCTGCACCCACTGTGCTGCACCAACTGTCTGACACACCACAGTGAGATGAACCCGGTACCTCAGTTGGAAATGCAGAAATCACCCGTCTTCTGTGTCACTCACACTGGGAGCTATAGACTGCAGCTGTTCCTATTCGCCCAAAACTCACTCAAAACCACTCAACTACATGGAAACTGAACAACCTGCTCCTGAATGACTACTGGGTACATGAAAAAATGAAGGCAGAAATAAAGATGTTCTTTGAAACCAATGAGAACAAAGAAACAACATACCAGAATCTCTGGGACACATTTAAAGCAGTGTGTAGAGGGAAATTTATAGCACTAAATGCCCACAAGAGAAAGCTGGAAAGATCTAAAATTGACACCCTAACATCACAATTAAAAGAACTAGAGAAGCAAGAGCAAACACATTCAAAAGCTAGCAGAAGGCAAGAAATAACTAAGGTCAGAGCAGAACTGAAGGAGATAGAGACACAAAAAACCCTTCAAAAAATCAATGAATCCACGAGCTGGTTTTTTGAAAAGATCAACAAAATTGATAGACCATCAGAGTGAACAGGCAACCTACAGAATGGAAGAAAATTTTTGCAATCTACTCATCTGACAAAGGGCCAGTATCCAGCACCTACAAAGAACTCAAACAAACTTACAAGGAAAAAGCACACAACCCCATCAAAAAGTGGGCAAAGGATATGAACAGACACTTCTCAAAAGAAGACATTTATACAGCCAACAGACACATGAAAAAATGCTCATCATCACTTGCCATCAGAGAAATGCACATCAAAACCACAATGAGATACCATCTCACACCAGTTAGAATGGTGATCATTAGAAAGTCAGGAAACAACAGGTGCTGGAGAGGATGTGGAGAAATAGGAATATTTTTACACTTTTGGTGGGACTGTAAACTAGTTCAACCATCGTGGAAGACAGTGTGGAGATTCCTCAAGGATCTATAACTAGAAATACCATTTGACCCAGCCATCCCATTACTGGATATATACCCAAAGGATTATAAATCATGCTGCTATAAAGATACATGCACATGTATGCTTATTGTGGCATTATTCACAATAGCAAAGACTTGGAACCAACCCAAATTTCCATCAACAACAGACTGGATTAAGAAAATGTGGCATATATACACCATGGAATAATACTATGCAGCCATAAAAAAGGATGAGTCCATGTCCTTTGTAGGGACATGTATGCAGCTGGAAACCATCATTCCAGCAAACTGTCACAAGAACAGAAAACCAAACACCACATGTTCTCATTCATAGGTGGGAACTGAACAATGAGAACACTTGGACACAGCCAGGGGAACATCACACACCAGGGACTGTCGTGGGGGTGATGGGAGAGGGGAGGGATAGCATTAGCAAATATACTTAATGTAAATGACGAGTTAATGGGTGCAGCACACCAACATTGAACATGTAGACATATGTAACAAACCTGCACGTTGCACACATGTACCCTAGAACTTAAAATATGACAAAGAAATTAAAAAAAAAAAGAGAGACACCTGCACTCACATGCTTATTGCAGCTCTATTCACAATAGCAAAGTCATGGAACCAACCTAAGTTTCCATCAATGGTCGGTTAGATAAAGCAAGTGTCCATCAATGGTTGGTTGGATAAAGAAAATACGGTATATATACTCGATGAAATACTATGAGTCCATAAAAAAGAATGAAATCATGCCCTTTCCAGCAACATGGGTGCAGCTGGAGGCCAATATCAAAAGTGAACTAACTCAGAAGCAGAAAATCAAGTAAGTGGGAGCTAAAAATGTGTCCTTATGGTCATGAAGATGGAAACAATAGACACTGACGACTCCATAAAGGTGGTAGGAGGGAGGGAGTGAGGGTTAAAAAGTTACATATTGAAAACAATGTTCATTATCTGATGGGTATACTAGAAGCCGGATTCCCACAATTACAAAACAAACTCATGTAACAAATATGCACACCTACCCCATCAATATAATTTTGTAAAAAACTCAATAATTTTAAAAAAAGAAAAAAATTCAAAAATCATAAATATCGCTCTTATAAGAGCAATAATCATTACTGGGCTTCTAGTATCCCACTACTCGTACCAACCCAAAGGAAAAGAAATCATTACATAAAAAAGACACCTGCTGGAGTAATCAAATTAAAATGAATTAGGGCTAACCCTAAATGAGTACGACTTCATCTTAATTTGATAAATTCGGCAAAGACCTTATTTCCAAATATGGTCACTTTCACAGGTACTGAGGGATAAGACTTATATATACATATCAATGTCTTGGAGAAAGACAATTCAACCCACTACAGCATCTATGTACATCATATCAAATTAAATAAGGAAATGATAATCTTTTTCAGGAGCTTTTTTGTTTGTTTGTGTTTTCTTTCTAACATCTGTCTAATGTTAAGGTGGATATACATTTTTTTTTCCCCAAAGATGAGAATGAAGGATTTAAAACAAAAATTTTTAATAGTTATTAATTGGTAAGTCTAATGATAGAATGTTGGAACCTAGGAGAATTTTTTTTAAAAAGTAGCAAACAAATACTACCCTCCAGTGATCTGTAATTGACTTGCCTGATGAAGCATCCATACGTGAAATAGTTGAATGAACAAGCACAGTGGCATATGATTATCGATAAAACTGAGTGACAGAAAATTCCTTGAAAAGTGGGATGGAAATAGACAAGTTGGGGTGGTGGTGTGCAGTGGGGAGAAGTGCGAAGATGTAAGTTGGTGTTTGGAGTTAATGAGGAACACAATTTATTTTGGAAATAATGAAGGACTTTATGTAGCTAGAATAATTTTGGTATGCTTTGGACTGTGGTTGAGAGCAATGCTAAGAAGATACATCAGAATCAGTTATTGAAAATGGACTGCCCAGTTAATGAGTTCAGGGCTAATTATTTTCTCCAATACCCTGAAGCCGCTAGGGTTTTTCTGTTTGTTTTTTACAACCATAGCCACAACTCTCTTTCCCTAACCTTGTGATTAATTTTAAACATTGTTTTTCTACTTGTGACTCCACTAACCAGGTTGGTTTCTCTTGATGTTTTATTTCTTAAAATGGGAGCATTATTTTTATCTTTTTAGAAATCTGTTAATATGTCTAGTAATCAAGGTATCACTTAAAACCAGGAAGCTACATTGCTCTTTCCAGGCTCTTCCCTTAGACCTTAAGCCTTGATTTTCAGCCTAAGCCCATATGACTAAGGCTTTGCTGATCAAGTTGGATGCCAAAAATAACCTGTAAGCCCACATTTCCATTATTACCTCTTGTATTCCACATTTCTGTGCCTTAAGCTTTTTTAGAACATGATGCTACATTGTCTTGGTCACTGATACCCCACTGACAATGTACCTTATATAACAGGCTAAATATTTTTTCAGGAACTGCTATTAGGAACTTCCTGAAACACTTATTCTGCCATGGGTTTTCAGGTTCTCACATAATCTTGCTGTTACTAACCAGGAAATGCTTTCCTTTTTTACACCTTGTCTATACTACTTAACATAATTACCAACTCTCTTGTATCAATTACTCCTTGCCTACCCACAATTTTCAGTGGGATTGATTATATTTCCCATGAGGTATTTAGAAATATAAAGTAAGCCTACCTACTTAAGATCAGAGCATCTTAGCAAAGGAACCACTAGGAACCACTAATATTTTAAGTGTTCTCGCCCTTGAATCAGAAGTAGTTGATGACAGAAATCATTTTAATCCATTTCTTGAGTTGTGGATTCACTGCCCAGTTTTATTACTCGGCTTGTGTCCAGGGGTGTAGTTGAAGTTGCCTTGGATTTCAAAGCATCACATAGACCAGTGAGGTGTGCACTGCATCACCTTGTGTTTTGGTTGGCGCTCAGAGACCAGGAAGACAGCCGAACTCTCTCCAATCCATTAGAAATGGGCTACTTCTGACTGCTCCAACTGTTACAGGGCTATTAAAAGATTATTTTCCTTTTCATTGAGTTATTTACCATTAAGACTTTGTCAGAAGAATGGAAGGTTTAAAATTATTAAATCAAATGCATTTGCTTATTTAGGGGGGAATGTCAAAACTCAGCATAGTCCTATACATTAACCTCATTGGTCAAGGCAAATTAATTCTAATTCTTCAATACATTTTAATGAAAAACCACTCACACTATAAACCTTAAACATAGTATAGTATGATTTTGTTTCTTTTTCCCCAAAATATATTATATTGTTCATTGTGGGTTTAATCGTTTTCCCTCAAAAACTATATTGAAATGCTAACTTTCAGAACCTATTAATGTGAGATTATTGGTAAATAAGATTTTTATAGATAGAATCAATTTCAGATGCGGTCACTAGGGTGGACTCTAATACATTATGACTGGTATCCTTATAGGAAGAGATAAATTTGCACGCATTCACCCACAGAGGAGAACTCCATGTGAAGATACACATTGAGAGAGAAGATATTCATGTGATGATGGAGGCAGAAATTAGAGTGATGCATCTACAAGCCAAGGAATGCCAGAGATTGTAGGCAATTACTGGAAACAAAAGAGGTAAGAGAATTCTCCCCTGCAGGTTTCAGGGGAAGTGTAGTCCTACTCCTACCTCGATTTCAGACTTCTAGCTTCCATAACTGTGTGACAATAAATTTTTGTTGTTTTCAGCTACCAAGTTCTGTTACTTTGTTTTAGCAGTCCTAGGAAACGAATATGCTGTTAAAAAAAAAAAAAAAAAAAAAAAAGTCCAAAATACAGATTGATACCTCTGACTTTTTCTTTTCGTTCCTCCAAAACGAATTAATTTCAAACACCAAAGTAAGAAAGTGGCAAAAGAACTGTGAACTCCTAATATCAGATAGAAGGTACGAAGCCATGAGGAGTTTTTGAACAAGAAATTGGGGAACTTTGGGTTTAGTAACTGATTAAAATTTTGTAAATGGATTTATTAAATATGACTAGAGGTATTATGAAGTAAATGAAAGAGGGAGAAAGGAAAGCAGCAGCAAAGGGTGAAAGGAAAAAAGGAATGAAAAGTATTTTTTAAACAATCAGTAGTAACACATAAAGTCATAAAAATGATGAGATTAGAAATTGAATGACATAAAATGGAATTGGTGAAGCTTTTAATGTAAGAATTGACAGTTTATTCAAACTACACATATGTATATAGACATATATATGCATGTATATATGTATGTATGTATGTATAGACATGCATACATAAAAATGTACATGTATGTATATAGACACATAGCATATATAAATATGTACATATATAGACATATATGCATAATACACACATGTATATAGACACATATGCATACACACACATGTATATAGACACATGCATACACACATATGTATATAGACACACATGCATACACATGTATGTATATGGACACATGCACACACACATGTATGTGTATAGAAACATGCACACACACGTATACAGACACATGCACATGCACATGCATGTATGCACATATGCATACACACATGCATGTATACACATGCAAAGACACACATGTATGTAGACACATGCATACACATGTATGTAGACACGTACACACACGTATAGACACATGCACACACATGCATGTAGACACATATACATACACACATGCATGTAGACATACATACACATGCATATAGACATATATACATACACACATATGTATATAGATACATATACACATGTATATACACTCATATACATACACACACGTATGTAGACATATACATACACACACGTATATAGACACAGACACACACGTATATAGACACATATACATGCACACATACATGTATATAGACACATGAACATACATACAAGCATGTATGTATATAGACACATATACATAATACAAATATATACATGTATGCATATAGACACATATACATGCATGTACAAATATATACATGCATGTATATATGCGCACATACATGCATGCATGTACAAATATATACATGCATGTATATATACACACACACATGCATAAATATATACATATATGTATATGCATGTATATATGTACAAATGTATATATACACCATACATGCATACATATATGTATATATACACATTAAACAAAAAGTATATACATATATATACATTAAACGAAAAGTAGAAAATTTACCCTTGTGCTCCAAATTTGAGAGACAAAATAATGTTTTGTTGATAATGTATTATCACGGCAATTGGAAGAAGTTTACTTGATTGAGATACAAAGGAGAAAACAAAAAGTTATATTTTGATAGATTGAGCTTATGCTGGGTACATTAACTAGATACTGCATTCAGAAAGTAGTTACATACACCTAGAAAAGGAGATGTGAATGGTACAGAAGCTGGTGCTGCCTTGGACTGTCAGAATAGAAGTCACCCTGACTTATCCAGCACTTTGCTCTGTCATCCTCCGAGTTTGGTTCTCATTCTCATAGTTTTAAGGTGCCATCTAGAGCCTCAGTTTTCACATCCAAATTCTAGGCAGGATGAAGGATAAGAAGGAAATAGCACAAGGGACACAAAATCTCTGAATATTTCAAACATTTTTCTGGGGAACTACATCTAACCCCTCCCCTTTACATTATCTATCTGCAGGGAAGGAGAGGAAACCTACATGTTAGCTGGACAGAGCAGAGGAAGTGAATATTGGGTTTATGACTAGCAGCCTCTGCTGTTAGGACATCCCTGCCTATTCAGTTTATTTGATTGTTAAAATGTAATTTAATTCAGATTCCTTGCCAGTGAATCCGCTGCAGTGCTCTAATTATTTTTCTTTTCAGACAGTTTTAAGGAAAGTCTGTAGAATGAAGCTAGTAAATTATGAAGTACTGTAATTGTTTGTCTAAACATTTGCTTGTTTATATGAGTTTGCATATATTTCTGCTTTCTGGAGATGGATATAAATCATTTTTGTCATTTGTTTTCAATAGTACACAATTCTGTTATATCTTACATTAACATGGGCAATTAAAAGTTAACTTTATCCTAAAGTTAGGAATACATAAAGTAAACTTACCTTTGAAGATTATATCATTCATTTTTTCTTTACTATTCCACTTGTCAACACAGAGCAAATGGAGCAAACATTGACTTTTCAAAATGTGAATCATTTGGTTGTTTTGCTCAGAATATTATGGGACAGCACAATAGCCTAAATTATATGTCAGCAACAGTTAACTACACAATTTCCCATTGTATAGAAGAAAAGCCTTTTCACCTTTAAACACTTTCAAACACAGGGAGACAGGATAGTACAATCAACATTCAATCAAGAAATATGGAATTCTTTCTCAGTGCCAGACATTATGCTCAACTGTGAAGATAGATTCAGTGGTAGATGAGACAAATTTAGAATCAATATTTTTCAAGCAGTTTGTACCAAGGCAAATCATTTTGTCTACAGTGTCCAAAGTTATGGGCATTTTTGTTCATAATCTTCTTGGTGCTACATAAATATGCATAAACATGGAGCCTGCATGGTGTGGAGGCAAAAAAGTGCTAAGTTGTATTTGCACTGTCCAGTACTTGTCTGGACCACCCATTTAGCTAGTGAGTGATTTCATACTGGGTGGTGGTTTGTTAAAAAAAAAAAAGAAAGAAAAGAAAGAAAGAAAAAGAAAAAAGGAAAAAAACCTCAGTCAACTTAGAAAGTCAATAGTTTCAGAACTATTTTCTAATGTAGAGGTCAGTGGTTTGCCCTCAAACTCATAATTCTTGATCTGTTTAAACTAATGTCTTGTCTGTTATTCATCACGCAACTTCCAGGAGCACTTTTAACTTTCATCTAATTTTACTTGATGTGGCGTAGATTCAGTTAGCAAATATTCAGAAACATGACAATTTCATTTGTAGTTTACTAAGTTGGCACAAAAGGTAAGATAAGGTGGCAAGTGCAGATTTATTGCCTTCCACCATCAGCCTCCATATTCACTTCAAATTCAATTCAAGAGAATAATTTTAAAACATGCATGTATAAATATCTCCTTTTTTTTTTTTTTTTTTTTTTTTTTGAAACAGAGTCTTGCTCTGTCGCCCAGGCTGGAGAGCAGTGATGCAATCTCGGCTCACTGCAAGCTTTGCCTCCCGGATTCAAGTGTTTTTCCTGCCTCAGCCTCCCGAGTAGCTGAGATAACAGGCATCCACTACCATGCCTGGCTAATTTTGTACTTTTAGTAGCAATGGAATTTCACCATGTTTGCCAGGCTGGTCTTGAACTCCTGACCTCAGGTGATCGGACTGCCTCAGCCTCCCAAAGTGCTGTGATTACAGGCATGAGCCACTGTGACCAGCCTAAATATCTCCCTTTTATGTCAGATGTATAATGTTCTTTAAAATGAGTAAGGCTACGATTGTAAATTATTTTCAGTTCTGAAAAAAGTAGCACTACATGCTGTGACTGAAATGTTAAAGTTTTCAAATATAGAGAATATTGTCTTATCAGTTTTCTACTGAATGTTGTATAAGAGCACAGATTCAATGTGATGAAATATATATAGCAAAATGTGTTATAATTCAGATGACCAGAAATTCTATTTTTGATTTATCCACATGCAGTATTACAATTTAGTGTCTTCCAGTACACTAAATTGTTGGATTAGCAGTGCTCTATGGAGGCAGAAACATTTAATGAATGATGTGTAACAAGGTCAGCTGTTCAAGGCACTCCCAGAGCATTGCAAAGCCATAGTGACATTGAATCACACCAGTTATCTGCCGGTGAACAGAAGAGGCATTATCAGACAATAAAAACGAACCAGAAACATACACAAAACAAAATAACAATCTTTCGTTTGAGCTATAATTTCCAAAATGCTATCTTTGTGACCACTAAATAAAATTAAAACATGTGTCTTATTAATCAATTTAGTGTATTTTTATAAGGCATGGTCAATGTGAGATCAGGTAAAGCAAACAAAAATATAAATAACATTAGGTGTTTTGGTGGAGAGATGGTTTTGACTTCAGAAAAGCTCAATTTCTCTTACCCTGAACAGACTTTCATTTTCAAGATTTCAAACTTTACATCCTGACTGACCCAAACCAGCCAAAATAAAAAAATTATACTGACTGACACATTCCTTTCTCAAGGAGCATATGGTGGAAAGCTACACACATCCGCAGCTGTAAGACACACACACACACACACACACATACACACACACACACACGATATTCCAACATTTAGTTAATCAACAGAATATTGATTGAGTTCTATTTTCTTTCTCTTATTCTGAAACCTTTCTGAAGAGCAGCTGTGTGGCATTTCATAAGATGAGCATTATGAATAAAAGCCAGGTTTGAAGCTCCCATCGACTGAGTGACTTCTTTGAGTTTCAATTTTCTCCTCAATGAAATATAAACAATAATACCAAACTGGAGAATTTTTAAAAAGGTTTAAGTGAGATGATGTATATAAAGCTTGTAACAAGGATTAACAAATGTTAGCTTTAATCAATATCATCATTATAAAACACAAGGTTACTTTTATGAAAATAGTGTGACTTACAAATAGTAACATGTTAGCTTATATGTGAAAGCTTCCAATCTAATGTCACATGTAACAGTGGTCCTATTATAGTTTTGGTCATTTCTAATACCCTTAATTTTAGTTAACATTATTTAATTTGGGAAAACTAAGTAAATAAAAATGACTGGATATTTGAATTTACCTATATTTAAACTATCTTCATGAAACTGAGTAAAAATTTCATGGTAAAATCTGACTAACATCATATCTCTTCTTGGCAAGAAAAAATGGCTAAGTTTCACATATTTTTCACTGCAATTTTTGTGAAATTACCAAATCTCTTATAAGCTGAATGACCATTGAAGCTTATATGGATGAGAAAATAGTTTAAGACAGAATGTTATAATCATAGTTATTCCCCTTATACATCTGTGAAGTACTAGCCACCATATCATCAATTCTAAATACAAGACTAATTTGTAGGAAATAATGTGATTTACATGTTTTAAAATAGGTTAGCTCAGTTCAGGGCTTCCAATTGAAGAATACTGTTAACAGTGGTCCTCATGCACTTTTGGTCTGTGAACAATTTGAATAAAGCAAAAGATTCCAGGAATCATATCTTTCTGCCGTAGGAGATAACAAGTATTGTCTTTTCCTCACCTGCCACAAGGTTCATAGGTGAAAACCATAGAACAAAAGAAAGATTAACAAGAGAAAAGCAAGACAAATTTACTTAATATAAGTTTAACATGACCCAAAGACCCAGGGAATACTGTGGGTTTTTGTTTGTTTGTTTTTTGTTCTGTTTTTGTTTTGTGAGACTCAGTCTCACTCTGTTGCCCAGGCTGGGGTGCAGTGGCACGAACTCAACTCATGCAGCCTCCACCTCCTGGGTTCAAGCCATTCTTCTGCCTCAGCCTCCTGAGTAGCTGGAATTACAGGCGCATGCCACCATACCTGGCTAATTTGTGTGTGTGTGTTTAGTAGAGACAGGGTTTCACCATGTTGATCAGGCTGGTCTCAAACTCCTGACCTCGTGATCTGCCCTCTTTGGCCTCCCAAAGTGCTGGAATTACAGGCATGAGCCACTGCACCTGGCCAATACTGTGTATTTTTATGGACAACAGTCTTGCAGAGTATGATTGGAGGATAAAAGATATCATCTAATGGTAATAAACTAGGGGGAAATTAGCAAGGGGTGTTTGTTCAGATTATTTTCGGCCTCCAGGTATAGTGCAGGATCCCTCTGGAATGAGGGCCTTATGAACCATTTTCTGGGAAGGTAGATCAAGATCGGAGAATTCTTTTATGAGCTGCTTTTATGGAAAAAGGTGAGAGAAGATCTGAGAGTAACCTTTCTGCTTCCAAGTAAGAGTTGCCAAGTAACATTTCTCAATTTCCTTCAGCTTAAAATATCCAATACTGCAAGTGTTATATTTTAGATATTGTAATCTTGTCCCTGACATTGCCTAATAGGAACAAAGGACTAGGTGTTTATTAATTTGCATAATCTACAGAATAAAGAACAGATTTAACAATAAAATATAAGAATCAGTTTCAACATTTCACTTGTTTCTTTTCTAATATAAACCCACTGAAGACTTCAGTTGCAAATCATAGATATTATCTCATAAGGTTGTAGAATAATCAATTTTATTTGCTTGATCAAAGTTTGTATCAATTCACAGTCAACATTTTCTCCCACCATATACAGTGAACTATTTAAAGCTAACTATAATTCCCTAGTTAATAACTAAAATTACAAAAATATATGCAAAGAGTCAAGAAATATCATTTATGTGTCTTTTCAAATGCATTGTAATTGTGTTTGTTTTTTGTACAGTAAGTACAATGGTATTTAAAATATAACAGTCCATAGACTGATATAATCATCAAGAAATTATAAGCAAACAGCTCCAGCTCTAGAGAGAGAATACAAGATATGAAATGGAAAATAAATGGGAAACATTACCACACAAAGGGACACAAGGGAGCAGATTCTAGAATAAAAAATAAGAGTTGCCAAATAAAGTACAAGGCTCATAGGTAAATTTTAATTTTAGGTCAACAACAAATAATTGTCTATTATAAGTGTCCCTTATAATATTTGTGACATATAAGTGATAAAAAGTTTTTGTTCTTTATATGAAATATAAATTTAATTGAACATCCTTTATTTTTATTTGCTAAATCTAGAATTTGTCCTCAAAATTATATTAGAAATGTAAAACATGGAAATGGAAAATGCTTCATAAATTAACAAATATTAGATGAATGAAATACATGGAAACAATTTAGATGCTATGCCTTAAATTTTTGCTATTATTTTTAAAAATGATTATTGGGGCAAAATATTCAAGTAAGACATGAGTATACATTTACATCATGGAGACACTGTCATGGGGATCATTTACATTTTTATAAATTTTATATATTTTTGGCATATTTTATAAGTCAACCATTTGAACTAGTGGTTTAGTACGATCAAATAATTGGTAGTGTTTTTTCTTTTTTTTTTTAAGTAAGAAGTTAGTTTCAAGAGAAATGTGATTTGTTTACACATTGTAGAAACCCTTTTTACACTCAAATATTCCTTATATATAGAGCATTTTTCTTCATCAGTCATGGCATTTGGAAATATTAATCATTTGCATAAGTAAATTTGCTACAGATATGCCAAGAACTGATATGACTGATAGAGTTCATAAGTAATTATAAATATTTAAATAGAAGTCCAAAAAATAGCTGCTGTTTTAGTTTCTAACACTCAAAAAGAAATATTTATATCCATGTTGTTTTAATCTGAAGCTATTTTATTCACAAAGACAAACAGAAAGTTGGCTGCCTTAAAAAAAAACTATATATTAATTCATAAGGGCTAGACAATTTCTCTGGAACAGAGTATGTAAATCACCTTAGGGTATTAAAAATTTCAACTTGAGATAATTTTTAAAAATGACTTTTAAGACTAACCCACATGCACACACGAAAGATGGAGAGAGAGAGGGACATTCTGGACATCATTGGAATGGCATTTTTGTTGACAAATGAGTTAACATATAACATACTGCTAAAAATATAATAGCTTAAATAAAAAGCAAAGTGTGGGCATAAAAGTGAATAAGTTATTAAACCGTTTATTGATGGATATACAGAGATATTATATAAAATTAGTGTTAATTTTATTTTATGTTCATTTTTTAACTCTATTTTCCTTGTATTCTTCAAATGGGGTGATTGGGTGATTTGTCTGTGCACAAATTAACAAATTCTATCATTTGTCATCTCCACCCTCATACTGAGTTCATTCACTGAGATTTTATGTTACGGTATTTTTCTGTCCTATGTTTCCCTTTGTTTTTCTTATAAATTCAATTTCTTGCTGAGTTTTTCTATTTTAAATTTCTTTTAAGATAATTTGTAATTGATTGGAATTGATGATGGCTGCTTTAAAATCCTTGCCAGATAATTTCAACATCTGATTCATCTCAGTATTGGCATCAGTGAATTCTCTCTCTTTTTTTTTTTTTTTTGGCATATCCTTTTTGTTACTTTTATTGTATTTTATTTTATTTATTTTACTTTAAGTTCTGGGATACATGTGCAGAACATGCAGGTTTGTTACATGGGTATACATCTGCCTTGGTGGTTTGCTGTGCCTATCAACCCGTCATCTAGGTTTCAAGACCTGCATGCATTAGGTATTTGTCCTAGTGCTCTCCCTCCCCTTGCCCCCCACCTCCCAACAGGTCCCGGTGTGATGTTCCCCTTCCTGTGTCCATGTGTTCTCATTATTCAACTCCTACTTACAAGTAAGAACATGCAGTATATGGTTATTTGCTCCTGCGTTAGTTTGCTGAGAATGATGGCTTCCAGCTTCATCCATTTTCCTGCAAACAACATGAACTCATTCTTTTTTATGGCTCTATAGTGTGAATTATCTTCTATAAAGAACACTTTGATTTTCTTCATTCTTGGTAAAACAGGTAATTTTTTATTGTTTCTTTGACATTTTGTTTATTCTGAATGGAAACTCAGATTGCTTTTTACATCTTTTATTTCATGAACCATTTTCTTTAGGTTTGGCACATAGTTCCTTGCCTTTTGTGGGTTGTTCCAATTACAGTTAAAGTTTTAGAACTTTTGTAGTATGATTTTGATATACTTGACTTATCTGGTACTCCTGGGGCTCCCATTGTTCCTCCTACTGTTCCTAAAGGGGCATTCCTGTGAGTCAATATCCTCTCTAATTAACATTTTTGCAGAAAAGCATTTATACACGATATGTAGAGAAGAGGTAAATGACATAATCTGAGGGTGGAGTAGGGAAACAAAATGTGGTTTAAAAATGTGTTTAAGTCTGCATTTATATAATTTGAAAGCATCATAATATAAAATAATATTTCCAGAAAACAAAATATGTTACTAATTATTTTAAGTATTAGTGAATGGTGATGCTTAAGAAAAACTAATTTTGCTAAGTAACAAAATTGCCTACAGAAAGAAACTTAGCTGCCAGAAATGTATAATCTATAAACCTGTTACACAAATGGCTAGGATTTTAAAAGCTTGTAGCTAGTGTATTAAATTACTACTACCCAATTACATGACTTTTTATTGCTTCATCAAAAGAAAAACCGATTCTAAATAGTATAAATGACTAAATAAATAAAGATAAAATTGTAATGAAATCTAAACACAAAACACCATAACTACAAGGTTCTTTAGAATTGAAAACAGGAAAATTCCTTAATCCATCTCTTTGCCCCTCTTGAATTGATATAAATGGCTCATATAAGAAATGGAGAAAAAATTGAAAATACAAATCAGTATTTGTTTCCAGGTGAATCGTGCACATAAAAACAGCTAATAGCAGAAAAAAAAAAAAAAGAGAGAGGGTTCATCTTCACAATTAAAAATATAGTACCCAATAATTTTCAAATTAAATGTAAGGGCTACTTTAATCTGTGAAGACCATTTCTTAATAGCACATATACATGTATACTTGTGCCATGTTGCTGTGCTGCACCCATCAACTCGTCAGCACCCATCAACTCGTCATTTACATCAGGTATAACTCCCAAAGCAATCCCTCCCTCCTCCCCCCTCCCCATGATAGGCCCCGGTGTGTGATGTTCCCCTTCCCGAGTCCAAGTGATCTCATTGTTCAGTTCCCACCTATGAGTGAGAACATGCGGTGTTTGGTTTTCTGTTCTTGTGATAGTTTGCTGAGAATGGTGGTTTCCAGGTGCATCCATGTCCCTACAAAGGACACAAACTCATCCTTTTTTATGGCTGCATAGTATTCCATGGTGTTTATGTGCCACATTTTCTTAATCCAGTCTGTCACTGATGGACATTTGGGTTGATTCCAAGTCTTTGCTATTGTGAATAGTGCCGCAATAAACATATGTGTGCATGTGTCTTATAGCAGCATGATTTATGATCCTTTGGGCATTGGGAGTTATACCTGATGTAAATGATGAGTTGATGGGTGCTGACGAGTTGATGGGTGCAGCAGAGCAACATGGCACAAGTATACATATGTAACAAACCTGCACGTTATGCACATGTACCCTAGAGCTTAAAGTATAATAATAATAATAAATAAATAAAAATTTTAAAAAATGTAATTAATATTGTATACATTCTCATGATGAATTTAATTACAGTCTCTAGGATATTGAAACATGAAATAAAGAAAAAGTAGAAAATCCTTTGTCTAAAATTATATTAGGAGAAAAAATAGTGTTGTTTAGGAATTACTTGACTTAAAGGGGCCTATAGAACTCCCTTAGGATAAGTTACATTAAACTAATTCTCTATTACCGTATTCTAACAGGGAATACTTCTTAAGCAAGATAAAAAGTACAAATTATAAGTAAAGCCAAGTATTTATAGGTTTAAATTGAAATTTGTAAATTAAAATTACAAATTTAAGTTTAATCTACAGATTCTTCAGATTAAATGGAAGGGCTGGAAGATAAGAGATAGCTTTATGTTGGGCGATGGCTCATGCCTGTAATCCCAGCACTTTGGGAGGCCAAGGTAGGCGGATCAGGAGGTCAGGAGATCCAGATCATCCTGGCAAACACGGTGAAACCCCATCTCTGTTAAAAATACAAAAAAAATTAGTCGGGCGTGGTGGCGGGTGCCTGTAGTTCCAGCTACTCTGGAGGCTGAGGCAGGAGAACGGCGTGAACCTGGGAGGCGGAGCTTGCAGTGAGCCCAGATCTCGCCACTGCACTCCAGCCTGGGCGACAGAGTGAGACTCCATCTCAAAAAAAAAAAAAAAAAAAAAAAAAAAAGAGAGAGAGAGAGATAGCTTTATTCATATATCTGATATATTACCTTGGGTGTTTGTAATAATACTGGGTCCTGGGTCTCTTTCTCTCTAAGTTCTCAACCTTTAGAATTTTTCTCTCTCTACATAACCATTCTCTACCACAAAGTAATTGGAGTTCTTTACCTGGCTAATATTTTCCATAATAACATTGAAAAATACAAAATCTTTTAAGGCATGGGTTCAGAAGTCCCTGATAATTACTTTTATTTCATTGTATTGTTCAGAAAAGTCACATGTCCTGAGAAGATAAATGGAAAAGAAAATAGACTTCACTGTTAGTGGAAGGAGAAGCATATGGCTGCAGAAATAACCATTTTAACAAACACATGGTACTACCACACATGGTACTATCGTACTAAATGTTAGTAAGAAAAACAATCAAACCTCATACATTTGCAGTAACAAAAGCATTAAGTTCAGGCATAAAATTACATAAACTGATCAGTGGATCCAAGAATATTCAGAAACATACTTGTGAGATAGCATCGTTGTCTGGGGTAAATACCTTGGGTTTGTCGTCTAGCACCAAAAAAATTAAGGAAACAGACACATGTGGGTGGGTTAAGGAGGGGAAAGTTTAATTGGCAGAAGAAAGGAGAGAGGAGAGCAGCTCCTTGCCAGAGAAGCTTCCCAATAAAAGGGGCAAGATGGTGGACATCAGCAGATTTTATAGGCAGGCTTGAGGAGGTGGTGTCTGATTTATATAGGGCTTACAGATTGGTTTGACCAGGTGTGACGTTTACATAGCACCCAGGGAAGGCTAGTCCCTCTACCCTAATCTTATCATGCAAATAGATTTCCACTTGGCTAGTGCCATCTTGTCTTGCTCCTTACTGTACACGTGGTTGGCAAAAAAAGAAGATGGAGCCGCCATTTTGAACATGCCTAGTCCCACCTAGTATATTCCTATGGGCGCAACTGCCGCCCTTCAACGGTGCAAGATTTCCGCTTGCTTGTTTATGTGAGCAGTTTGCTTTTACAGGTTACTCTTTGTTAGAAAAGAAAATGATCTGGAGGCTACTTTTCATTAAAAGGAAAACCTTAGCGAGGACTTCCAAACCCTCAACATCTGCCTAAGTAATTTCTTCTTAAATCCTGTATCACTTGAATATATGTGAGGATTACTTTTACATTTTTTTGTTAAAGAAGGGACAAGTTAATGCTGAGATAACTGACTGCGTGTCTGAAAATAAATTTAGAGCTCTGTCTCACATTACAAAAATGTTTCTTATAAATTAATGATTACTTTCAAGCAATTTTAAACTAATGAGAGTATAATTTAAGAAAGTTTTGTTCCATTATCGTCTTCTAACAGAATTTTGTACTTTGCATCTTAAGCAAGATGCAAAATACAAAAACAATATATAGAGAAAAAATCATAAATAATATAGCTCTTTAAACACGTATAAAACAAGCTGTGCATGGTGCCTTGAGCCTGTAGTTCCAGCTATTCCAGAGGCTGAGGCAGGTGGATAATTTTTTTTCTAGGAATTTGATTCCAGACTGGGCAACACAGTGAGACCCTATCTCAAGAAAAATATAAAACTCTGATTTGCAAATGAACAATGTATTTTTAAAAATGACAGGTTAGGATGATATTTTTGTGAAACATATAACAGAATGGGACTAAAATATTTAATGAAAACTAAAGAGAATGACCCTATGAATCAGTATGAACATAGCATACAAGCCGTTAGAAATCAGAAGGAGGGGCATGAGGAAAGCTATGAACTAGTGCACTTAAAAACAGTCCACAATCACACTAGTGATGAGGTTATTGAATTATTAACAAAAAAAGATATTATAATTGATACTATAGTATTTGTATTTCTATTGAACAAAAAAAATTTTAAATGGTAAGAATACTCTTTTTAAAAATATAACGTGTAGAAAATAGAATTGTTGTGCATTGTTGTCACTGTAAGCTGATAGAAAGTTTTTTAGACTAATTTAATAATACTTATCAAAAATAATACTAGTAATAAAATAACGTTGATCAGGAATGTCCACTTCTTGATAGCTGTTCTTTAAAATATTCCTGAGCACATATACATGTACAATTTGTGATAGTGATATTTTGGTGAAAATTATGTAGAAATGGTTAAATAATGTATGCTATATCCTGAGAAATGATATGTCACTACAATAATAGAATATTAAAATTTCACAATAGTATGCATGGGATTAATCAATTTAAATACAATTATATGTATGCATATTTGTATATATAAATTTACACCTATGTTTATATGTACACATGTATATGTATGTATGCATATATGTGAAATGCAAGTGATTGCAATTGAATTTGTTATATATTTTATATATATTTTCTTGTTTCAATATTTTAATCACTAGCTATTTTGTGATTTAGGTAACAACAAAGGAAAAACAAAATGATATTAAGTTCTATTTGTGTCCTGACCATAGCAAATCTCTTAAATATGAATGTGTCAGTTTTCTAATCTGTAAAATAAGAATAATCAGTCTTAAATGGTTTTAGTGATAATTACATTAACATATATGTAAATAACGATATATGTTAGTCAACTTGATTATCTTAAGCATTGCTGACTTTGTTTAGATAGATATTTGTTTCTTGGTTCATAAAGGCATTTTACTTTGTGTCCCATGGAAAGCACCAAGAGCTTCTCTGTTGGCATTCAAATTCCTTATGGGTGAATTACTAGTGCTATATGCCTAAGAGGCATATTGTCCAGGAAAAAGAATGTCTATTGCTTTAACCTTTGTATAGTTCTCGTTTTTTGTTTACTATAAAACAATACGCAATTTAAAAATGTGCACCAGAGATCATAAAAGAATCTAGCAAAATTATTTCTCCAAAGTTATCTCAAATTGCTTGATCTGTTATTTTTATGAGTCAGGTGTTATTATTTAATTAAAATCAAGATGTTCTCTAATTGCAGTGTGACCTCAGGTCAGATTCTGGAGTTCTATTGAAAACTCACAGTGTTTATCTCTATGTGTATATGTGTGTGTCCTATGGATAAATCACTCAGGCAAATGATCAAATGATCTGGTGCACTAATGACATCTACATTTAAAATTCTGGACGCCAGAACATCTATAGGCTCATTTTGTGAAGCAGTCATAGTAAATCATCAAAATTTAAAATGTAATAAAAAATAATCAAACAAAAGAGTAACTTGTATACAAAAAAGAAAAATTATTTTAAAGGTTTTTTTGAAACAATAATAGAATCAAGTTTTTGCTAGCCAATTGAAGCATAAAAATTATCTTTAAAAGTGTCACAGGGCTACAGTTTTCTGGAGCAGCAGAAGAAAAACCAATGTAGAGTTGAGAATAAGCAGATTAGGGAGGGGAAATAATGTTGTATGAATTTAGCTAATCATTCTTAGGTTTGCTTCTTGTCTGCTTCTTGTCTGGCTCTGGCTTTTTATGCCGTGGGCCTTGTGGAATCCTCACATACTGTTGGGTCTCTTTGCTATACTATTTCCCATAAGCTGAAAATAAGGGGATGTAGCCTTACATGTGTTTATCGAAGTAGTTGCACAGGCATCTCATTAGGAATGTATTTAACACATAGCACAAGGTTAAAAACAGAGAAAATAGAAGGAAAATAAAAATGACCAAAAAAGTTGAGTTTGTGATTTAATATAGCTGTACCACTTTGGTGTTATTGACCTTTCCCAAGGGTCAATACAGTCAGAAGCATATCATATTGGAGAATAAGTACAGGGGATAATGATTATTTAGGCTGATACATTTGAATTTCAAAAATGAATGTATATGGAGACTAAGACAATGAGACTATGTTTTTTTAAAAGTAGGGGTAGGCCAGGTGCAGTGGCTCACGCCTGCAATCCCAGCACTTTGGGAGGCAGAGGCGGGCAGATCAAGAGGTCAAGAGATCGAGACCATCCTGGCTAATGTGGTGAAACCCCATCTCCACTAAAAATACAAAAAATTAGGCGGGCGTGGTGGCAGGCACCTGTAGTCCCGGCTACTCGGGAAGCTGAGACAGGAGAATGGCGTGACCCGGGGGGCAGAACTTGCAGTGAGCCCAGATTGTGTCACTGCACGCCAGCCTGGGCAACAGAGCAAGACTCCATCTCAAAAAAAAAAAAAAAAAAAAAAAAAAAAAAAGTTGGGGTGAAGGGAAAAGAGCAGACCCAAATACAGTGGGAAAACTCATGCCACATGCATCTCATTGTGACAAGTTTTAATGATGGTGTCTTTGCTTACTCATGTTCTCCAAATAGAAAACCCATTATACTCGGAAAATTTATATAGCCTACTTGGGATTTATGCTAAGGTTGACATGAAGCAGTTAAGGAGAACCACTGCTTATATATTGTCACAATAGAGAAAGGAATGCTATGCAGAATGAAGTTGGAAGGATCTGACTTGTTTAATACTAAATGATAAGTACAGTTAGCAGCTTCTGGGGGAAGTAGGGGCTAAGAGATAAATCTATCAATAATTGATTTTACATGCTAATTACAACTTTATAATTTTAGAAAATTCTGACCTCTACAGATAATTAGATTTTATCTATTTTAAAAAATGTTTAAATAGATTTTAGCTATTTTAAAATACATTTTCCATTCAGTACGAATTCATTGTTAATTGAAGTAACATTAATATAAAGTAAAATTGAGATTTAGCAACAATAATGATTTCTAGAAAATTGTTACTATGTACAAGGCATGATTATAAGTTTTTAGCATATATTCATTCACTCTGTTCTCACCCCATACATATTTTTTAAAACAAGGAAACCAGGGGGTAAGAGCAAGGCAAAGTAACTGGCCCAAGTCAGACAGACAGACCTGGTGTTGAGAATTAAACAGCTAGAATGTTTCAACATTGTATGTTGCCTATGAATTAACTATTTGATCAATCTGATTGTTCAAGATAACACATCTATTTCTTTGGCCAGTTTTATCTCTGAAAATATCTGGTTTTCCATTGTAACTTGTAATATTAAAGATACATTTGAATCTATTTTAATAATTTTATTGCTACAATATCAGTAATAAATTGTTCTCTAATTCCACTCATTTTATTTCTATTTTACCAACTTTGTGGAATGTGGTCATTATTATAGGCCTATTTCTAGCTTTCCTGCCTTCTTTATTCAGTCAACACTAACTGGTGCATTATTGCAAAAAATATTTTCCTAGTCCTAGAGTTACAGACATGAGTAGTTAAAAAATATTCCCAGCTGATTCTGATATTCTCCTCCTCTTTACCTTTTGAGAAGCACCAAATTAATTCAAAAATCTACCTCCTCTGCTTCAGATCTGCACCCATATTATTGTGCACCACAAGAGAAAACCAGATGATCTTAAAGATTAGTACCACAGCAAATTTATAGTATTCAAACTCAGAGGTAACCACAACGACTTGGCAATTCTATTACATTTTTCTTATATGGCCTATTTCCCATTCCCTTCAGCAATTACTCCAGCCCTTCTTCATTTTCTTTAAATCCCCAACCCCAGTAGAGTCTATCTTACCCCATCAATTATCCCCTCCCTAGGCTGTATCTTTAGGCTTCTCTAAGCACACATATACCACACACCTACACCACATTTATACAAATATTCATGTCAAAAGTTGAATACCCATACATACAAACAAACATGCATACATGCATAAATACACAAGAACAAAAGTGTATGTGTGTATTAATATGTGTGTGCATTCAATTTTTGACACAATTGATTTCAGTTACCTTGTTAAAACTCACTTTTCCTTTTATTTCCAAATCACCATCTTTATATTCTCTTTCTCTCTCTCTCTCTCTTTTTTTTTTTTTGACGGAGGTTTTGCTCTTGTTGCCGAGGCTGGAGTGTAATGGCATGACATTGGCTTACTGCAACCTCCGCCTCCTGGGTTCAAGCGATTCCCCAGCCTCAGCCTCCCGATTAGCTGGGATTGCAGGTGCCCACAACCACGTCCAGCTAATTTTTGTATTTTTTAAAATAGAGACAGGGTTTCACCATGTTGATCAGGCTGGTCTCGCCCTCCTGACCTCAGGTGATCCACCCTACTCGGCCTCCCAAAGTGTTGGGATTACAGGCATACAGGCATGAGCCACCATGCCCGGCCTCTATAATTCTTTCTTTTTCAGTCACTTCTTAGTTTTTTTTGTTGTTGTTGTTGTTGTTTGTTTTTTTTTTTGAAGTCCATTCCTTAAAATATGATGGTCATTAGGACTGTTATTTAAATTCTGTATCTTCCTTAGGAATCTGTATTAAACCTTTAACTCTTTTTATTCAATATCAAAAAGGCTGAAACTATGGTCCTGAAGTGGGCTTTAAGGACACAGTACAGAGACTATGTATTATATTTAAATATATATATAATTACAAACAATTTTCTTGACGATATATATACACCTATTTCTAAGAATGAGATCTGGAGTTTTCAAATTATAATGTGACATACTGAAAATGAAGAACCATTGTTCTAAAACACTTGTGCATTTAAATCTTGATCTATAGTTCTAATCACTACCTGTATACCTGTATATAGATAACTTTTTTTTTTTTTTGAGACGGAGTCTCACTCTGTTGCCCAGGCTAGCGTGTAGTGGTGCGATCTCAGCTCACTGCAACCTCTGCCTCCTGGGTTCAAGTGATTCTCCTGCCTCAGCCTCTGAAGTAGCTGGGACTACAGGTTGACACCACCATGCCAAGCTATTTTTATTTTTATTTTTTTGTATTTTCAGTAGAGATGGGATTTCACCATGTTGGCCAGGCTAGTCTCAAACTCCTGCCCTCAAGTGATCCGTCCACCTTGGTCTCCTAAAGTGCTGGGATTACAAGTGGGTAAACCACTGCACCTTCCCATATGTAGATTACTTCTACATTTGTTTTGTGAACTTGAACTTCTGTTTTGAGCTATGTCTGTGTGCCCAAGAGACAAGTATGCATCTTCACCTTTACATCTCACAGACAACTTAAATTGAACAAACCCAACTACATTCACTAACTTTGTTAAGATTTTATCTCCTTTTTCTATTTTTATATCTCAGTGACTGCCATGATCACCCTGCGTTTGTCCAAGTGATACAACTAGAAGTCATCCTAGACATTTCTCTTTTTGTAATCTAGACATTTTATAAATCGTCAAATCCATTTGGACCATCACTTTAATATCTCCAGGATTCCATGCTACTTCTCAGTCCTTTCAGTCATTGATTGAGCCCAAGTCCTCACTGTTTTCCATATGAATAGTATATTCCTCTAGTCTCAAAATTCTCCATATTGTTATCAGAGATATCTTTCTGAGACAAAAGTTTAATTATGCCTTTCCTGTATCTAATATTTAGATACGAACCCAACAAGACTTATTAGATTGTGAAAAAATGTTGTAATCCTATTTATATAAATAATAAGATTGATCATTAACAATACTCAGTATCTAGATTGACAGCAGCATTCTTTGTCCATGTATCTGACAATCAAGTGTCACATTTATTGGATAAGATAGACTAAGGCAAAAAAAAAAAAGCTCCAGTAAAAAAGAAATTGTGTTGTCAGTAACCAATTATTTAATTACCAATGGACCTCCACCCATGTTATTGTGCATCACAACAGAAAACCAGACAATCTTGAAGATTAGAACCACAGCAAATTTATGGTACTTTCAGTTCATTACAACGTGCTATAGATAACATAAATTAGGTAGATGTATTTATGTTATTTAGTTTTGACTAAAATAACCATCAGTAAATAGACAAGAGATTGATTCGATTTTCCGCAAAGAAACCACAATTGGGAAGATAATACAAAGCAAGAACCACAAACCAGTAAGAAAATTTCACAATCATATTTCTATTTGTATACTTCATCTTTTCTTAAGCCAAAAAATAGGTAAAAACAATAACAGTCTAATATAATCAGCAATATTTTGGTCAGAAAAACTGGAAAATCTTAAGAAGGATACATGAAATATGTATTTATATCCTTTGTTGTGAATAACGGGCTTTACCTAAGTACATATTGTGCCTTGAAATAGAAGCTAATAACACAAAGCCATCAAAAGTCGCAAGACTTTCAAAAAATTATTAACAAAAATATTTATGAAGTAAAATAGTCATTTAAAATATTATTTATCTTTATCTCATTATATTTTCTATTATGCATTTTTATAATTATACTGCAAAAGTAAAGACATATTTCCTTTGCAATAATATGTTTATATTAATGATTTTTGCATGAAAATATTTACATATAAAGGTGAATGAGCAAAACATTTTGAGGCCAATTACTTATAGTATAATACAATTATACTTACTATAATTACTTATAATATACTACAAGTACCTTTAATAAAGGGTACAAGGTCCCTCCTAAGATGGCCCACTTTCAAATTCAGCTACATTTTGTATTATGAGCCCTTTAAATCTATCATTTCTAACTTAAACTTCTCAGGACATATTACACACATCACATTATGTCTTTCGTTGTAAGTCCAATCAAGCTCATTGATCTCTAACAATGCATTGCCTGGTTAACTTGGACTTGACCATTAGAACTAAGCTTGGTCATTTGTTCCCCTCAGGATAAGCTTCATTACTACTGTTCACATGTCCATTTTGGTTTTGCTTCTGCCATGAACATTAACTCTTTGGCTATTCAGCTCACTGCACCTCCTTGGGCAAATAATGTTCTTGGTTTATTTGGAGAACTATAATACCCCTTTTCATACATTTTCATTGGGATGAAACATCCCATTTGCATTGGGATGAAAATTGAAATCTATTTTAAGTAACACCAACTTCACATGTTGCAGAGATTCACTGGGAGTTGAGCTTCTGAACCAGGTTGGACTGATCATAGTACCTTAACCTCCTCATGTACAACATGGGGACTATAGCTAATAATATTGTATTGTGTACTGGATGTTTGCTAAATGACTAGAATTTAGGTATTTTCACCAAGAGTTTAAAAAGGTAACTATGTGAAATGAAGGATATGTCTCTTTGTTTACTATAGTAATTTCACTATGTATATCAAAACATTGGAGAACTATAAATTTTTTAAAAGTACATGGGAAATATTTGTGTCTAGATTTTTTTTTTCAGTCTCAGATTCAATGATTTTTTTGGATCAATACATAATAGAAAGGATTCCTGCATTGGCTGAGAAATGGGATTAAAAACTTTATTCCCTAGCAGAACTAAAACTAAATGTCAAGTGTTTCATATAAGGATAAATTTAAGATTATTTTTCGTTGGGGAAAAAATCTATGATGCAATTATTCCTTTATCTGGCTATAATAAAGAATAGCTAATATGTACAGTTAATAAAATTGGAATGAATAATAGTTTGGGTTGTGAATAATAAAGGTTAGAAATGAAACTTATTAAAAAATCTTTTGCCTTGTTGTTTTTGTTGTTATTTTTCTTCCACTTACTTCAACTGTATCTCAAGAGAAGCCACTGGCACACTCAGAGATTAGCTGAAACTACTTTACTGGTAGTGTTAGTGCCAATTCAATCCAGAATCTGAGATCAATTTAAATGTATTTTCATCTTTTAATATTATTTTTCTCCTGTGAATTTTCAAGCTGTTGCTTAACAGTTTCTTAAGTTTCACTAGGCTGTTTTAAAGTCTGAGGTAATACAGAAAACTGAAACTTTTAGAAGGGCCGTTTGGAATGTTCCTTTTACTATAGAATGTTTTAATACAGTATCATATTTCTTTTGAGATTTGTTTTTTGTTAAAAATTCTGATAATCACCAATCAGAATGTAGAAAAAGTCAGCTTTCCCATCTATTTTGTTCAGGTACAGAATAACAAGAAGTATGATATATCTAAGATCTCTCAGCAAATAAATCAATTATGGATTATTAGTTTTTTGGGGGTTTTTTTGAGACGGAGTCTCGCTCTGTCCCCCAGGCTGGAGTGCAGTGGCCGGATCTCAGCTCACTGCAAGCTCCGCCTCCCGGATTCACGCCATTCTCCTGCCTCAGCCTCCCGAGTAGCTGGGACTACAGGCGCCCGCCACCTCGCCCGGCTAGTTTTTTGTATTTTTTAGTAGAGACGGGGTTTCACCGTGTTAGCCAGGATGGTCTCGATCTCCTGACTTCGTGATCCGCCCGTCTCGGCCTCCCAAAGTGCTGAGATTACAGGCTTGAGCCACCGCACCCGGCCTATTAGTTTTAACTCTTTTTTCATGTTACTTCCCTAAAGATTTTCTGATGTTTACTATGAACTTTTGATAAAACATTTTCATTATGAATATGATCTATTAAATCAATGACTGGGTATATAACAATGAAATGCCCATTTATTTGAAGACATGTTATTCTGCACTGCCTGCAGTGTGTCTGTGCCTGAGAAATAGCTGACTAGTGAAAGAAAAAGGGAGGTAGACAAAGGATGGGGTGGTGAAATAAGGAAGAGTTTATTTCAGAACCAAGACAAGAATTTGTGTGGAAACAAACCGAGAAAAACTGAGAAGCTCTTTAGCTTCGATTTTCCCTTGTGTTCAGTCTCCCAAGACTCATTTGATAATAAAAGCTATTTAGGGTGGTGGTTAATAGCATAGGCTTTGGAGTTCTGATTATTTAACTATAAAACTACATATTGTTTTTCTCCTCTTCTCATCACTCCTACAGATTTTCTAAGGAGATATGGGTGAAAATGCCCCAGTGCATGTCTTCTAATGATATCTCCTGGGCTGCCACCTCCGTTGAGGTATGTAGCATCTCTACATGTCTTCAGGGTACACTAAATGTTTCTTCTGCATTTCACTTTTTCTCACTGGGGCCACTGATGGCAAAATGTATTGATTTCCAAATTCTTTGAGTTGTGAAGCTTCACTGTGCTCTCTGCAATGCTACAAAATTTCCATACTTGCACCTGGGTAACACAGCGGTGTTTCTTGTGCTTAGGCATCCTACAAAATATTTTTTGCTAGTAATTTTTTCAGCTTGTATTATCAGAAAAGTCTAAAGGAGGCTGAACCCATGGATAAATTGAGTGCAAACAACATACTGGACAAGTACTATTCCTTCTTTGAAAATTAAATTTGTGATTTTGTTAACCAGACTTTTGGCAATGTCTGAAACATTGGCTGTCATAGCTGGGAAAAGGGTACAACTACTTTCTAGTGGTAAAGTTCTGAGGTGTTGCTGAACTCTAATAATGCAAAGGGAAGCCCCAACACTAAAGAATTATCCACCCCACGATGTCAATAATGCTAAAGTTGAAAAACCGTGTTGTATTGTCTTGTTTGCCTAATAAATGCCCAGTTTCCCTTTATTTTTAAACCTCAGCACTGAATAGAAGTTAGTTTAAGATAGTAAATACTTTGAGTCCTTACCCCATCCCGAACACAGTTAAGCATATACCCTCTTAAATATATACACATGAACAAGCACAAACATACAGAACAGAACCACATTTTCTACAGATAAAATTAATATGACTTTTGGAAGCAAATAAATTGACAAAATAAATTGATCATTGAGACCTGCACAACAGAGAAACTAATTATGAATAAAGAGATAAAATAAAAACACTTAATTTTTCCTGAATATTCATTTATACAGGGGGCCTCAATCCCAAACAGGATTTTCTTGGTATTTTTAGTATATGTATTGCTATCAAATGAAACATCTTTCTGATTTGGAAGTAAAGACTTTCATGATGATCTACAAAATTTCAAAAGTTAAAGTCTTATGTATATTTAACAATAAATTCAATCATAGCTGAGTATATTTTCAGCATCATAAAAATGAGATATGATGTAGATTTTTATACTGTTATGTTAAAAATTACTGAAATATCTAACTTATATAAAACATTTACAATGTCTTAGTCTATAGTCAATTTTTGTAACTGCAAGTAAGGATTTCAGTGAAAAATGTTGAAATCTCTTAAATAATTTAAATGAGCCCACACCATAATAACAACCCTCAGTTAACCTTACTATGTTCAATGAATAAGACAGGAAAAGGTTACATTTGATTATTAAAATATAATTAAAGATTTGAAATAATTTATTAAATGTAATTAAGAGAAATTATCCAAGATTAATGCCCAAAATGAATTTAACATTTAAATTCTTTTCTAGGGGGCATCCAAGATGGCCGAATACGAACAGCTCCAGCCTCCAGCTCCCAGTGTGAGCAACACAGAAGACAGGTGATTTCTGCATTTTCAACTGAGGTACTAGGTTCATCTCACTGGGGCGTGTCGGACCGTCGGTGCTGGTCAGTGGGTGCAGCTCAATCAGCGAGAGCTCAAGCACGGTGAGGCATTGCCTCACCTGGGAAGTGCAAGGGGAAAGGGAATTCCTTTTCCTAGCCAAGGGAAACTGAGACACACAACACCTGGAAAATAGGGTAACTCCCACCCTAATACTACACTTTACCAAGGGTCTTAGCAAACAACACACCAGGAGATTATATCCCACGCCTGGCCCCAAGGGTCCCACACCCACGGAGCCTCCTTCATTGCTAGCAGAGCAGTCTGAGATCTAACTGCAAGGCAGCAGCGAGGCTGGGGGAGGGGTGCCTGCCATTGCTGAGGCTTAAGTAGGTTAACAAAGCCACCTGGAAGCTCAAACTGTGTGGAACCCACCGCAGCTCAAGGAGGCCTGCCTGCCTCTGTAGACTCCACCTCTGGGGACATGGCATAGCTAAACAAAGAGCAGTAGAAACCTCTGCAGATGTAAATGTCCCTGTCTGACAGCTTTGAAGAGAGCAGTGGTTCTCCCAGCACGCCCCCACTAGGTGCAGACTGACACCTCACACATCACATGGCTGAGTACACCTCTGAGACGAAGCTTCCAGAGCAAGAATCAGACAACAACGTTTGCTGTTCAGCAATATTCTCTCTTCTGCAGCCTCTGCTGCTGATATCCAGGTAAACAGGGTCTGGAGAGGACCTCAAGCAAACTCCAACAGACCTGCAGCTGAGGGTCCTGTTAGAAGGAAAACTAACAAACAGAAAGGACACCCACACCAAAATTCCGTCAGTACGTCACCATCGTCAAAGACCAAAGGCAGATAAAACCAGAAAGATGGGGAAAAAGCAGTGCAGAAAAGCTGGAAATTCAAAAAATCAGAGCACCTCTCCCCCTCCAAAGGAACACAGCTCATCACCAGCAATGGAACAAAGTGGGATGGAGAATGACTTTGACAAGATAAGAAGTCTTCAGTCAATCAAACTTCTCAGAGCTCAAGGAGGAATTACATACCCAGCGCAAAGAAACTAAAAACCTTGAAAAAAGAATGGAAGAATGGATAACTGGAATAACCAATGCAGAGAAGTCCATAAGTGAACTGCTAGAGATGAAAACCATGACATGAGAACTATGTGACAAATGCACAAGCTTCAGTAACCGACTTGATCAACTGGAAGAAAGAGTATCAGTGACTGAAGATCAAATGAATGAAATAAAGTGAGAAGAGAAGATTAGAGAAAAAAGAGCAAAAAGAAATGAACAAAGCCTCTGAGAAATTTGGGATTATGTGAAAAGACCAAATCTACGTCTGATAGGTGGGCCTGAAAGTGATGGGGAGAATGGAACCAAGTTGGAAAACACTCTGCAGGATATTATCCATGAGAACTTCCCCAACCTAGCAAGGCAGGCCAACATTCAAATTCAGGAAATACAGAGAACACCATAGAGATACTCCTTGAGAAGAGCAACTCCAAGACACATCATTGTCATATTCACCAAAATTGAAATGAAGGAAAAAATGTTAAGGGCAGCCACAGAGAAAGGTTGGGTTACCCACAAAGGGAAGCCCATCAGACTAACAGCAGATCTCTCAGCAGAAATTCTACAAGTCAGAAGAGAGTGGGGGCCAATATTCAACATTCTTAAAGAAAAGAATTTTCAACCCAGAATTTCATATCCAGCCAAACTAAGTTTCATAAGTGAAGGAAAAATAAAATTCTTTATAGACTAGCAAATGCTTAGAGATTTTGTCACCAGCAGGCCTGCCTTACAAGAGATCATGAAGGAAGCACTAAACATGGAAAGGAACAACCAGTACCAGCCATTGCAGAAACAGGCAAAAATGTAAAGACCATCAATGCTAGGAGGAAACTGCATCAACTAACGAGCAAAATAACCAGCTAATATCATAATGACAGGATCAAATTCACACATAACAACATTAACCTTAAATGTAAATGGACTAAATGGTCTAATTAAAAGACACAGACTGGAAAATTGGATAAAGAATCAAGACCCATCAGTTTGCTGTGTTCAGGAGACCCATCTCACATGCAGAGACACACATAGGCTCAAAATAAAGGGATGGAGGAAGATCTACCAAGCAAACGTAAAACAAAAAAAAAAAAGGCAAGGGTTGCAATCCTAGTCTCTGATACAGCAGACTTTAAAGAAACAAAGATCAAAAGAGACAAAGAAGGCCATTACATAATGGCAAAGGGATCAATTCAACAAGAAGAGCTAACTATCATATATATATATATATATACATATACACCCAATATATATATATACACCCAATACAGGAGCACCTAGATTCATAAAGCAAGTCCTTATAGAGTTACAAAGAGACTTAGACTGACATACAATAATAATGAGAGATTTTAACAACCTGCTGTCAATATTAGACAGATCAATGAGACAGAAAGTTAACAAGGATATCCAGGAATTGAATTCAACTCTGCACCAAATGGACCTAATGGACATCTACAGAACTCTCCACCCCAAATCAACAGAATATACATTCTTCTCAGCGCCACATCACACTTATTCCAAAAATGACTACATAGTTGGAAGTAAAGCATTCCTCAACAAATGTAAAAGAACAGAAATTATAACAAACTGTCTCTCAGACCACAATGCAATCAAACTAGAACTCAGGATGAAGAAACTCAATCAAAACCACTCAACTACATGGAAACTGAACAACCTGCTCCTGAATGACTACTGGGTACATAACAAAATGAAGGCAGAAATAAAGATGTTCTTTGAAACCAATGAGAACAAAGACACAACATACCAGAATCTCTGGGACACATTTAAAGCAGTGTGTAGGGGGAAATTTATAGCACTAAATGCCCACAAGAGAAAGCAGGAAAGATCTAAAATTCACACCCTAACATCACAATTAAAAGAACTAGAGAAGCAAGAGCAAACACATTCAAAAGCTAGCAGAAGGCAAGAAATAACTCATCAGAGCAGAACTGAAGGAGATAGACACACAAAAGACCCTCCAAAAAATCAATGAATCCAGGAGTTGGTTTTTTGAAAAGATCTACAAAATTGGTAGACCGCTAGCAAGACTAATAAAGAAGAAAAGAGAGAAGAATCAAATAGATGCAATAAAAAATGATAAAGGGGATATCACCACCGACCCCACAAAAATACAAACTACCATCAGAGAATACTATAAACACCTCTACGCAAATAAACTAGAAAACCTAGAAGAAATGGATGAATTCCTGGACACATACACTCTCCCAAGACTAAACCAGGAAGAAGTTGAATCCCTAAATAGACCAATAGCAGGCTCTGAAGTTGAGGCAAAAATTAATAGCCTAGCAACCAAAAAAAGTCCAGGACTAGACGGATTCACAGCCGAATTCTATCAGAGGTACAAGGAGGAGCTGGAACCATTCCTTCTGAAACTATTCCAATCAATAGAAAAAGAGGAAATCCTCCCTAACTCATTTTAAGAGGCCAACATCATCCTGATACCAAAGCCTGGCAGAGAGACACAACAAAAACAAGAGAATTATAGACCAATATCCCTGATGAACATCGATGCAAAAATCCTCAATAAAATACTGGCAAATTGAATCCAGCAACACATCAAAAAGCTTATCCACCACGATCAGGTGGGCTTCATCCCTGGGATGCAAGCCTGGTTCAACATACGCAAACCAATAAATGTAATCCAGCATGTAAACAGAATCAAAGACAAAAACCACATCATTAGCTCAATAGATGCAGAAAAGGCCTTTGACAAAATTCAAAAGCCCTTCATGCTAAAAAGTCTCAATAAATTCTGTATTGATGGAATGTATCTCCAAATAATAAGAGCTATTTATGACAAACCCACAGCCAATATCACACTGAATGGGCAAACACTGGAAGCATTCCTTTTGAAAACTGGCACAAGACAGGGATGCCCTCTCTCACCACTCCTATTCAACATAATGTTGGAAGTTCTGGCTAGGGCAATCAGGCAAGAGGAAGAAATAAAGGGTATTCAGCTAGGAAGGGAAGTCAAATTGTCCCTGTTTGCAGATGACATTATTGTGTATTTAGAAAACCACATTGTCTCAGCCCAAATCTCCTTAAGCTGATAAGCAACTTCAGCAAAGTCTCAGGATACAAAATCAATGTGCAAAAATCACAAGCATTCTTATATACCAATAACAGACAGAGAGCCAAATCATGAATGAACCCCCATTCACAATTGCTTCAAAGAGAATAAAATACCTAGGAATCCAACTGACAAGGGATGTAAAGGACCTCTTCAAGGAGAACTACAAACCACTGCTCAGTGAAATAAAAGAGGACACAAACAAATAGAAGAACATACCATGCTCATGTATAGGAAGAATCAATATCATGAAAATGGCCATACTGCCCAAGGTGATTTATAGATTCAGTGCCATCACCATTAAACTACAAATGACTTTCTTCAGAGAATTGGAAAAAACTGCTTTAAAGTTCATATGGAGCCAAAAAAGAACCCACATTGCCAAGACAATCCTAAGCCAAAGGAACAAAGCTGGAGGCATCATGCTACCTGACTTCAAACTATACTACAAGGCTACAGTACCCAAAACAGCATGGTACTGGTACCAAAACAGAGATATAGACCAATCGAACAGAACAGAGACCTAAGAAATAATACCACATATCTACAGCCATCTGATCTTTCACAAACCTGACAAAAACAAGAAATGGAGAAATGATTCCCTATTTAATAAATGGTGCTGGGAAAATTGGCTAGCCATAAGTAGAAAGCTGAAACTGGATCCTTTCCTTACTCCTTATATGAAAATTCATTCAAGATGGATTAGAGACTTAAATGTTAGACCTAAAACCATAAAAAACCCTAGAAGAAAACCTAGGTAATACCATTCAGGACATAGGCATGGGCAAGCACTTCATGTCTAAAACACCAAAAGCAATGGCAACAAAAGCCAGAATTGACAAATGGGATCTAATTAAACTAAAGAGCTTCTGCACAGCAAAAGAAACTACAATCAGAGTGAACAGGCAACCTACAGAATGGGAGAACATTTTTGCAATCTACTTATCTGATAAAGGGCTAATATCCAGAACCCACAAAGAACTCGAACAAATTTACAGGAAATAAACAAACAACCCCATCGAAAAGTGGGCAAAGGATATGAACAGACACTTCTCAAAAGAAGACATTTAAACAGCCAACAGACACATGAAAAAATGCTCATCATCACTTGCCATCAGAGAAATGCAAATCAAAACCACAATGAGATACCATCTCACAACAGTTAGAATGGCAATCATTAGAAAGTCAGGAAACAACAGGTGCTGGAGAGGATGTGGAGAAACAGGAACACTTTTACACTGTTGGTGGGACTGTGAACTAATTCAACCATTGTGGACAGCAGTGTGGCAATTCCTCAAGGATCTAGAACTAGAAATACCATATGACCCAGCCATCCCATTACTGGGTATATACCCAAAGGATTATAAATCATGCTGCTATAAAAACACATGCACACATATGTTTAATGCAGCACTATTCACAATAGCAAAGACTTGGAACCAACCCAAATGTCCATAAATGATAGACTGGATTAAGAAAATGTGGCACATATGCACTATGGAATACTATGCAGCCATAAAAAATGATGAGTTCGAGTCCTTTGTAGGGACATGGATGCAGCTGGAAACCATCATTCTCAGCAAACTATCGCAAGAACCGGAAACCAAACACCGCATGTTTTCACTCGTAGGTGGGAATTGAACAATGAGATCACTTGGACTCAGGAAGGGGAACATCAAACACCGGGGCCTATCATGGGGAGGGGGGAGGGGGGAGGGATTGCACTGGGAGTTATACCTGATGTAAATGATGAGTTGATGGGTGCAGCACAGCAACACGGCACAAGTATACATATGTAACAAACCTGCACGTTATGCACATGTACCCTACAACTTAAAGTATAATAAATAAATAAATAAATACAAAAATAAATAAATAAATAAATAAATCTTTTCTAAAGCATCATTGGTCTATTTTCAAAGATTAATTTTATTTATCATAACATGTAATATGCGACGAATGCACAAGATGTGTTTGCTTCAGTAAATGCCAGTTTCTAAAAATGTTAATGCTAAAAAAGGCTGAATGGCCTGTTACATAATATATTTATGATGTATAATTAGTTAGCTCTTAAAATTGTTTTGAACCAGTGATTCTCCAAAAAGGCACTCTTCCTATTCACTTGAAATTCTACAGGAAAAGGGAGTGAGAATGTGAGTTCTGAAAAATCTACATGTACAATATTTTTCACTCTGATAAAAAACACATAAAATAAAATTCTCCTTATCAATCATTTTTAAGTATACAGTTTTAGTTATGTTAAGCGTATTCACATTGTTGTCAGGTGGATGCCCAGGACTTTTTCCTCTTACAAATCTAAAACTCTATACCTATTAAATAGCTTCCCATTCCTCCCTCTCTGCAGTCTCTTGTAGCCACCAGTCTACTTTGTATTTCTGTGAATTTAACTGTTTTACATACCTCGTGTAAGTGGAATCACACAGTATTTGTCTTTTTGTGACTGGCTTATTTCACTTAGTATATTGTCCTCCAGGTTCATCAAAGTCATCATATGTGACAAAATGTCATTTCCTTTTATGGCTGAATAATATTCCATTGTATATATTAACTATACTTTGTTTATCCACTCATTCATCCATAAATAGCTGGTTTGCTTCCTCCTTTTGTACGTTGTGAATAGTGCTGCTATGAACATGGATGTACAAATATATCTTTGAGATACTGCTTTTAGTTTCTTTGGTTGTATACCCAGAAGTAGGAATGCTGGGTTATGTGGAAGTTCTATTATTAATTTTTTGAGGAAACTCCATACTGTTTTCCATAATGGCAGCACCAGTTTACAATCCCACTAACAGTGCCCAGGGGTTCCAATTTTTCCCCAACACTCGTTATTTTCTGTTGCTGTTGTTGTTTCATAGTAGTCATCCTAATAAGTGTGAGGTGATTTCATTGTGGTTTTGATTTGCATTTCTGTGATAACTAGTCATGTTGAGCATCTTTTCATATGCTTATTGGCCATTCCTATAACAATTTTGAAGAAATGTCTGTTCAAGTTTTTTGACAGTTTTTGTATCAAATTAACTGATTTTTTTGTTGTCAAGTTGTAGAAATTCTTATATATTCTGGATATTAACGCCTTGTCAAATTTATGATTTGAAACATTTTCTTTCATTCGTAGTGTTTTCACCCCATTGATCATGTTTTTTGATGCACAACAGTTTTAAACTAATGTAGTTCCATTTATTTACTTTTACTTTGTTGTCTAAGCTTTTAGTGCTGTTTCCAAGAAATCATTGCCAAGTCCAATGTCAGGAAACTTTTCTGCTATATTTGGTATGTTTGTTAAAGATCATTTGATCATATACACAGGATTTCTATCTGGGTCCTCTATTTTGTTCCATTGGTCTATTTGTCTGTCTTCATGCCAGTAACACACTGTTTAGATTGCCATAGTTTCCTGATGTGTTTTGGAATCAGGTAGCATGGGTCCTGCAACATTGTTCTTTTTCAAAACTGTTTTGGCTATTTGGAGTCTTTTGAGATTCTATATAAAGTTTTATAATTTTTTCTACTTTTGCAATTAGGGATTACTTTGAATGTGTGAATAGCTTTGGGTAATATGGATCCTTATATGAGTTCAATATATATTTGAATATAATACTGAGGTAATAATGAAGGAAGATATTTATTGTCATGAAATATGATATGTCCCTTCAGGATACCATATTTAGCTGTCATGCCTTCATATAGCCTTCTTGTCTGTGACAGTTTCTCAGACTTGTTTTTGATGACCTTCACAGTTTTGAAGAGTACCAATCAGGTATTTTGTAGAATGTTCCTCAACTGATATTTATCATTTTTCTCATTATCAGACTGAGGTACAGTATTTCTCATTATTAGACTGAGGCTCAGGGTTTCTGGGAGGGAGATCAGAGGGGTAAAACCCCATATCTCAAAATATTGTGGATACATACTATCAACATTAACCTGGATCACCAGGCGGAGGTAATGTTTGTCAATGTAAAGTAAGTCTTCATACTCCTCTGCCCACTCTTGTACTTATCATTCGGTACTCTTTGGAAGAACGTCCCTATGCACAGCTCATATCTAAGGAAAGAAAAGTTATGCTTCATTTCCTTAAGGGAGGAGTATTTATTGTATATGTATAAAATAATATAAAATTTAGAATCCTTCTGCATCTACATGCTAAAGGATTTTTATAAGTAATTCTAAATTATATATATAATTTATAAAATTGTATGTATAATTTATAATATATATAATTTATAAAATTTAGAATCCTTTTGCATGCAGATTTCTTTAACTTCCTTCATATATGTATTTATTTAATCATTTATTCTTATAATTTTAGTTCTATGGATTTTTGTATACTTTCAGTTATAGTTCAATATGACTTTACTAATTCTGTTACTTAGTTTGTTCCACTGTTGGTCGAAGGGAGCTCATTCAGCTGGCTTCTGTATAACTTTGACGTATCTCCATTAATGTGTGTGTGTGGACTTAGATTAGTTATAAGTTTATATTGCAAACTCTAGAGCAATCTTTTAAAAAATCAAAGACAGAAGTATAACTGATATGCAAAATGATATGAGAAAAATGCAGACATATAAAATGCTCAGTTAAAACCAGAAAAGGCAAAAATAACGTGGCTATTAAATATTCAAGAAACAAATAACAAATACAAATAATAGAAAATGGTTACAAACCTGATGGATATTAATTCAATAATATCAACAATCACTTTTGGTTTTAATGGTCTAATTACACTAATTACCTCTCCCCTGACTTTCCCCTGAGTCCCCAATGTCCATTGTATCACTCTTATGCCTTTGCATTCTCATAGCTTAGCTCCCACTTATAAGTGGGAATATATGATGTTTGGTTTTGGGTACAGTGTATATTGCTCAGGTTATGGGTACTCCAAAATGTCAGAAATCGCCACTAAAGAACTTATTCATGTAACTGAACACGATTTGTTTCCCAAAAACCTATAGAAATAAAAAATAAAATAATATAAATGAATTGAGACAGAAAATCCAAAGCATAAAATCCATTAAAATGTCAGTAAATTATTACTTGAAAATTAACAAAAAATTAAAAAAAATAATTACAGTAACTAAAATACAGAATGTCAAAGAAAAATAATACCAAACTATATATGAATTTTAAGTAGCTCACTTTAAACATAAAAACAGGTTGAAAATAGGGGGGCAGAGCAAGATGGCCGAATAGGAGCAGCTCCAGTCTCCAACTCCCAGAGCGAGCGACACAGAAGACCGGTGATTTCTGCATTTTCAACTGAGGTACTGGGTTCATCTCACTGGGGAGTGCCGGACGATCGGTGCTGGTCAGCTGCTGCAGCCCGACCAGCGAGAGCTGAAGCAGGGTGAGGCATTGCCTCACCTGGGAAGCGCAAGGGGGAAGGGAGTCCCTTTTCCTAGCCAGGGGAACTGAGACACAACACCTGGAAAATCGGGTAACTCCCACCACAATACTGCGCTTTAAGCAAACAGGCACACCAGGAGATCATATCCCACACCTGGCTGGGAGGGTCCCATACCCACGGAGCCTCCCTCATTGCTAGCACAGCAGTCTGTGATCTACCGGCAAGGCAGCAGCGAGGCTGGGGGAGGGGCGCCCGCCATTGCTGAGGCTTAAGTCGGTAAACAAAGCTGCTGGGAAGCTCGAACTGGGTGGAGCTCACAGCAGCTCAAGGAAACCTGCCTGTCTCTGTAGACTCCACCTCTGGGGACAGGGCACAGTAAACTAAACAAACGCAGCAGACACCTCTGCAGACGCAAACGACTCTGTCTGACAGCTTTGAAGAGAGCAGTGGATCTCCCAACACGGAGGTTGAGATCGGAGAAGGGACAGACTCCCTGCTCAAGTGGGTCCCTGACCCCTGAGTAGCCTAACTGGGAGAAATCCCCCACTAGGGGCAGTCTGACACCCCACACCTCACAGGGAGGAGTACACCCCTGAGAGGAAGCTTCCAAAGCAAGAATCAGACAGGTACACTCACTGTTCAGAAATATTCTATCTTCTGCAGCCTCTGCTGCTGATACCCAGGCAAACAGGGTCTGGAGTGGACCTCAAGCAATCTCCAACAGAGCTACAGCTGAGGGTCCTGACTGTTAGAAGGAAAACTATCAAACAGGAAGGACACCTACACCAAAACCCCATCAGTACATCACCATCATCAAAGATGAGAGGCAGATAAAACCACAAAGATGGGGAAAAAGCAGGGCAGAAAAGCTGGAAATTCAAAAAATAAGAGCGCATCTCCCCCGACAAAGGAGCGCAGCTCATCGCCAGCAACGGATCAAAGCTGGACGGAGAATGACTTTGACGAGATGAGAGAAGAAGGCTTCAGTCCATCAAATTTCTCAGAGCTAAAGGAGGAATTACATACCCAGCGCAAAGAAACTAAAAATCTTGAAAAAAAAGTGGAAGAATTGATGGCTAGAGTAATTAATGCAGAGAAGGTCCTAAACGAAATGAAAGAGATGAAAACCATGACACGAGAAATACGTGACAAATGCACAAGCTTCAGTAACCGACTCGATCAACTGGAAGAAAGAGTATCTGCAATTGAGGATCAAATGAATGAAATGAAGCGAGAAGAGAAACCAAAAGAAAAAAGAAGAAAAAGAAATGAACAAAGCCTGCAAGAAGTATGGGATTATGTAAAAAGACCAAATCTACGTCTGATTGGGGTACCTGAAAGTGAGGGGGAAAATGGAACCAAGTTGGAAAACACTCTTCAGGATATCATCCAGGAGAACTTCCCCAACCTAGTCGGGCAGGCCAACATTCAAATCCAGGAAATACAGAGAATGCCACAAAGATACTCCTTGAGAAGAGCAACTCCAAGACACATAATTGCCAGATTCACCAAAGTTGAAATGAAGGAAAAAATCTTAAGGGCAGACAGAGAGAAAGGTCGGGTTACCCACAAAGGGAAGCCCATCAGACTAACAGCAGATCTCTCAGCAGAAACTCTACAAGCCAGAAGAGAGTGGGGGCCAATATTCAACATTCTTAAAGAAAAGAATTTTAAACCCAGAATTTCATATCCAGCCAAACTAAGTTTCATAAGTGAAGGAGAAATAAAATCCTTTACAGATAAGCAAATGCTTAGAGATTTTGTCACCACTAGGCCTGCCTTACAAGAGACCCTGAAGGAAGCACTAAACATGGAAAGGAACAACCGGTACCAGCCATTGCAAAAACATGCCAAAATGTAAAGACCATTGAGGCTAGGAATAAACTGCATCAACTAACGAGCAAAATAACCAGTTAATATCATAATGGCAGGATCAAGTTCACACATAACAATATTAACCTTAAATGTAAATGGACTAAATGCTCCAATTAAAAGACACAGACTGGCAAACTGGATAAAGAGTCAAGACCCATCAGTCTGCTGTATTCAGGAGACCCATCTCACATGCAGAGACATACATAGGCTCAAAATAAAGGGATGGAGGAAGATTTACCAAGCAAATGGAGAACAAAAAAAAGCAGGGGTTGCAATACTAGTCTCTGATAAACAGACTTTAAACCATCAAAGATCAAAAGAGACAAAGAAGGCCATTACATAATAGTAAAGGGATCAATTCAACAGGAAGAGCTAACTATCCTAAATATATATGCACCCAATACAGGAGCACCCAGATTCATAAAGCAAGTCCTTAGAGACTTACAAAGAGACTTAGACTCCCATACAATAATAATGGGAGACTTCAACACTCCACTGTCAACATTAGACAGATCAACGAGACAGAAAGTTAACAAGGATATCCAGGAATTGAACTCATCTCTGCAGCAAGCAGACCTAATAGACATCTATAGAACTCTCCACCCCAAATCAACAGAATATACATTCTTCTCAGCACCACATCATACTTACTCCAAAATCGACCACGTAATTGGAAGTAAAGCACTCCTCAGCAAATGTACAAGAACAGAAATTATAACAAACTGTCTCTCAGACCACAGTGCAATCAAACTAGAACTCAGGACTAAGAAACTCAATCAAAACCGCTCAACTACATGGAAACTGAACAACCTGCTCCTGAATGACTACTGGGTACATAACGAAATGAAGGCAGAAATAAAGATGTTCTTTGAAACCAATGAGAACAAAGATACAACATACCAGAATCTCTGGGACACATTTAAAGCAGTGTGTAGAGGGAAATTTATAGCACTAAATGCCCACAAGAGAAAGCAGGAAAGATCTAAAATTGACACTCTAACATCGCAATTAAAAGAACTAGAGAAGCAAGAGCAAACACATTCGAAAGCTAGCAGAAGGCAAGAAATAACTAAGATCAGAGCAGAACTGAAGGAGATAGAGACACAAAAGACCCTCCAAAAAATCAATGAATCCAGGAGTTGGTTTTTTGAAAAGAGCAACAAAATTGACAGACCACTAGCAAGACTAATAAAGAAGAAAAGAGAGAAGAATCAAATCGACGCAATTAAAAATGATAAAGGGGATATCACCACCGACCCCACAGAAATACAAACTACCATCAGAGAATACTATAAACACCTCTACGCAAATAAACTGGAAAATCTAGAAGAAATGGATAATTTCCTGGACACTTACACTCTTCCAAGACTAAACCAGGAAGAAGTTGAATCCCTGAATAGACCAATAGCAGGCTCTGAAATTGAGGCAATAATTAATAGCCTACCAACCAAAAAAAGTCCAGGACCAGATGGATTCACAGCTGAATTCTACCAGAGGTACAAGGAGGAGTTGGTACCATTCCTTCTGAAACTATTCCAATCAATAGAAAAAGAGGGAATCCTCCCTAACTCATTTTATGAGGCCAATATCATCCTGATACCAAAGCCTGGCAAGGACACAACAAAAAAAGAGAATTTTAGACCAATATCCCTGATGAACATCGATGCAAAAATCCTCAATAAAATACTGGCAAACCGGATTCAGCAACACATCAAAAAGCTTATCCACCATGATCAAGTGGGCTTCATCCCTGGGATGCAAGGCTGGTTCAACATTCGCAAATCAATAAACATAATCCAGCATATAAACAGAACCAAAGACAAGAACCACATGATTATCTCAATTGATGCAGAAAAGGCTTTTGACAAAATTCAACAGCCCTTCATGCTAAAAACGCTCAATAAATTCTGTATTGATGGAACGTACCTCAAAATAATAAGAGCTATTTATGACAAACCCACAGCCAATATCATACTGAATGGGCAAAAACTGGAAAAATTCCCTTTGAAAACTGGCACAAGACAGGGATGCCCTCTCTCACCACTCCTATTCAACATAGTGTTGGAAGTTCTGGCTAGGGCAATCAGGCAAGAGAAAGAAATCAAGGGTATTCAGTTAGGAAAAGAAGAAGTCAAATTGTCCCTGTTTGCAGATGACATGATTGTATATTTAGAAAACCCCATTGTCTCAGCCCAAAATCTCCTTAAGCTGATAAGCAACTTCAGCAAAGTCTCAGGATACAAAATTAATGTGCAAAAATCACAAGCATTCTTATACACCAGTAACAGACAAACAGAGAGCCAAATCAGGAATGAACTTCCATTCAAAATTGCTTCAAAGAGAATAAAATACCTAGGAATCCAACTGACGAGGGATGTAAAGGACCTCTTCAAGGAGAACTACAAACCACTGCTCAGTGAAATCAAAGAAGACACAAACAAATGGAAGAACATACCATGCTCATGGATAGGAAGAATCAATATCGTGAAAATGGCCATACTGCCCAAGGTAATTTATAGATTCAATGCCATCCCCATCAAGCTCCCAATGAGTTTCTTCACAGAATTGGAAAAAACTGCTTTAAAGTTCATATGGAACCAAAAAAGAGCCCGCATCTCCAAGACAATCCTAAGTCAAAAGAACAAAGCTGGAGGCATCACGCTACCTGACTTCAAACTATACTACAAGGCTACAGTAACCAAAACAGCATGGTACTGGTACCAAAACAGAGATATAGACCAATGGAACAGAACAGAGTCCTCAGAAATAATACCACACATCTACAGCCATTTGATCTTTGACAAACCTGAGAGAAACAAGAAATGGGGAAAGGATTCCCTATTTAATAAATGGTGCTGGGAAAATTGGCTAGCCATAAGTAGAAAGCTGAAACTGGATCCTTTCCTTACTCCTTATACGAAAATTAATTCAAGATGGATTAGACTTAAATGTTAGACCTAATACCATAAAAATCCTAGAGGAAAACCTAAGTAGTACCATTCAGGACATAGGCATGGGCAAAGATTTCATGTCTAAAACACCAAAAGCAACGGCAGCAAAAGCCAAAATTGACAAATGGGATCTCATTAAACTAAAGAGCTTCTGCACAGCAAAAGACACTACCATCAGAGTGAACAGGCAACCTACAGAATGGGAGAAAATTTTTGCAATCTGCTCATCTGACAAAGGGCTAATATCCAGAACCTACAAAGAACTCAAACAAATTTACAAGAAAAAAACAAACAACCCCATCAAAAAGTGGGCAAAGGATATGAACAGACATTTCTCAAAAGAAGACATTCATACAGCCAACAGACACATGAAAAAATGCTCATCATCATTTGCCATCAGAGAAATGTAAATCAAAACCACAATGAGATACCATCTCACACCAGTTAGAATGGCAATCATTAGAAAGTCAGGAAACAACAGGTGCTGGAGAGGATGTGGAGAAATAGGAACACTTTTACACTGTTGGTGGGATTGTAAACTAGTTCAACCATTATGGAAAACAGTATGGCGATTCCTCAAGGATCTAGAACTAGATGTACCATATGACCCAGCCATCCCATTACTGGGTATATACCCAAAGGATTATAAATTATGCTGCTATAAAGACACATGCACATGTATGTTTATTGCGGCACTATTCACAATAGCAAAGACTTGGAATCAACCCAAATGTCCATCAGTGACAGATTGGATTAAGAAAATGTGGCACATATACACCATGGAATACTATGCAGCCATAAAAAAGGATGAGTTTGAGTCCTTTGTAGGGACTTGGATGCAGCTGGAATCCATCATTCTTAGCAAACTATCACAAGAACAGAAAACCAAACACCGCATGTTCTCACTCATAGGTGGGAACTGAACAATGAGATCACTCGGACTCAGGAAGGGGAATATCACACACCAGGGCCTATCATGGGGAGGGGGGAGGGGGGAGGGATTGCATTGGGAGTTATACCTGATGTAAATGACGAGTTGATGGGTGCAGCACAGCAACATGGCACAAGTATACATATGTAACAAACCTGCACGTTATGCACATGTACCCTACAACTTAAAGTATAATAATAATAAATAAATTAAAAAAAAAACAGGTTGAAAATAAAGAAAAGGAGAAAGATAACCTATGCTATCTCTAATCAAAAGCAGTTGTAATAGCTATATTAATTTCAGACAAAGCAAACTTGATGACAAGTTATCTTATAAGAGGAAAAAGAAGAAACTAAATATTGATGAGAGTCCATTTTGCAAAATATATAATTATCTCAAATGTGTATACACATGAAAAGAGTGTAAAAATATGTAAGTAAAAAATTGAAAGACTACAAAAGATTTAGGCAAATCCAGTATAATAGTTGAAGATCTCAATCCCTTTGTGTCAGTTAAGATATAAATGACCTGAATAGCATTATCAATCTATTTTATCTAATTGACAATGTAGAATACTTAATCCAACAATAGCAGAGTATGCATTCTCTTTGTTAACATTTTTTATTCTTTTCTATAGTTTACCTCTTTTCAATTCCATTGAAAATAACAACAAATGTAAAAGTCTTCTTTTAAAAATTCAATAAAATTGATATAAAGCTCTAATCAGGCTAACAAAGAAAAAATGAGAAAGCAGAAATTATGTTTCCTTTATATGAAAACTTTTGCATTTAATAAGATTGTATAAAAATCATGTGCTTTGGAAATGACTTCATTTACATATATGTGTATATATGTATGTATATATACATGTGTATACATGTATAAATGTATATGTATATATATACACATATAAACATATATATACACATGTATACATATATGTAATGAAGTCATTCGCCAAATCTATGCATATATGCATGTATACATATATGCATGTATACATATATGCATATATGCATGTATACATATATGCATGTATACATATATGCACATATGCATGTATACATATATGCATGTATACATATATGCACATATGCATGTATACATATATGCATGTATACATATATGCATATATGCATGTATACATATATGCATGTATACATATATGCATAGATTTGGCGATTCGATTAGAGTTGGGAAAAAAATAGTTGAAGTTCCAGAGCTAGAAGAAAGACAAGTCATTTTAGACAAAAGGAACAGCCTATGCAAGGACAAGGGTGTATGGCCATCAACAGCATGTTGACGAAAAATTTCTAAATTTGATGATGCACATAGAAAGGAGTGAGTGGAGGTAATGTTAGAAAATGCATTTTTAGGCATATTTTAAATAGAATTGCTTGCTATACAAAAGACCTTAGAATTTAATCTGTGTCATTCCAGTACCAGGAATGAGGGCATTCTATAACAGGAAAAAGTCATGGCAATACTTATGCATCATTTGGCTGATGAACTAGACAGGAGAGAAAATATAGATGGGTAGAACATTCTAAAGGACAATATATAATTCTGATGAATTAAAAATAGGGTCTAAAGTTAAATATCAACAGTGGTAAAATGACAAAGAAGTTCTGGTAGAGGGGGCATTATGTAAACTGTGGAAACTAATATTAAGGAAGCCGTGGAGAGTCATTGTAATTTTTTTAGTTTTTGTAGGTGTAGGAATTTTTTTTTCATCATATTGAAGGATATGTAAGAAGGAATGGTGTACTTGTGAAATAAGAATTCTATTCCATGTCTTATTGGGTTATGGATAGTTTAATGAGCTTAAATAAGGTTTTATTATGAAGATTCACTGAGCTCAGGAGAACAATAAGAGGCAGTATAGAAAAGTGGTTATGAGCTCAGATTCTGGGACCAGACCTTCCATATTTTAACTGCAACTATACCTCTAGCAAATTGTAAAGTTCACAGTTTCCTCATCTGCAAAATAGAATAAGAGCATCTAATTTAGATGAGTTTTGTAAGACTCAAATGGATTAATATAGGCAAAATACGTATCACAATACCTGACATATAGTAAGTACTTAATACACTTGAGATAGTACATACATAGATAAGGAAGTCATTGAATTCTTTAGGGGTTTACTGAAGTAATGGGGTTAGTGAAATTAACCAAGAGGCATTTAATTCCTAGAAGAACTAGGGAGATGTCTGAGAAGACGAAATAATAAATACATTGAAAAAGGAAGAGAAATCAGCAAAAGCTAAAGAGAAGAGAATAGTAGGATGAGAAACAGAAGATAGTGATGAGTGCTGTTAACATCATAGAAAAGACAGTAGAATTTCAAGAAAGAAGAGATGACCGTCAGTATCAAATAATATAGATAGGAAACATAGCCTAAGGAGCATAAGCTTTGAAACAGTCTTTTGCAGTTAGAAGTTAGAAAATATTAGAATTTGTAAGAGCAGTTTGCATTGAGAGATGAATAAAATAATAGATTCACTGGGCCGGAGAATATTATAAATGTATAGTGATGGAAATGATGATTGTTCACTATGCAAAAAGAGGCGTGGTGCTCAGATAAGAAATGTTTGTGCTATAGTGAAAAATATTCTAGCAAAAGATTGAAGTGTTTAATTAAAGAAGATATACATAAAAATCCTATATTTGCATGGTAAAATGACTTTATTAATAATAGCAAAAAGAAAACTAAAATATTTAGAAATACCAAAGCATTTGCCAAATCTGTTTAAAGAGAATTTTATATAGACAAAATAAAGATGTGAAGAAATGAGGCAAACTGAAAATCTCTATACACTTATACATTTAATGTAATCTCAATAAAATTACCAGCTAGATGATTATACTAATAAATAAATAAACAAAAGTAGTCAAAAATTTTTTGAAAAAGACTAATGAGCATATGACCAGAAAACTTACCAGAAGATGTGAGTAGGCCAGCACTGGTCTTTAAGAAATTACTTACTGAGTGCTGGGAAACTTGCAGGAGGTGTACATGAACCAGAGCTCATCCACAGAAATGGCCACCCAAAAGGGTGGCTGAGAAAATTTCAGAAAAATATGAACCATAACTTTCTACTGTAGCTTACTACACCTTATCCACTCATGGCTGCTCCAAAAAACAGCACACCAGTATCAGGATGAGGAGTGACTTTCTCTTGCCACAGTCCTTTAATTCCTCCAGGACTTCTATTGGCAGGGCCTAACATGAAGCCAAATGGAAAAGGATGATTATTTACAGGGTACAACTCTTGTATCACAAAATAAACAAAGATGAGTGGATTTGGTGTGGAAATGTAATAATGAATAATCGGCAAAACATCCAAATACAAATGGAAGTTTAGTATATTATAAATAATCAAAGATATTATAAAACCACTAGAATATGAGAGATTTATTTTATAAAATCAAGCTATAGATGTGCATTCTAAAAATTATTTTTTAAAACGTCAGAAAATTAAGACTTTGAGACATACCCTTAAGTATTATGTATCACAAAATAACTATAAGCAACATCAAATACAAACAACAACCAGAGAAAGATACTAGCAATTCACATCTCCGAAAATTGTCAAATTATTCAGACACATGAAGAATTTGTACATGTCAATTAAAAAAATGCACCAACATAACAGATACATAAATATATAATCAGACATTGAGAAAATACCAAATACAAAGGTCCTTTAAAATATAAAATAATGGGCTGGACACGGTGGCTCATGCCTGTAATCCCAGCATTTTGAGAGGCCAAGGTGGGTAAATCATGAGGTCAGGAGATCGAGACCAGGCTGGTCTACATGGTAAAATTTCGTCTCTACTAAAAAAATTTAAAAAGTCACTGGGCTCTGTGGTGGGCTCCTGTAATCCCAGCTACTTGGGAGGCTGAGGCAGGAGAATCGCTTGAACCTGGGAGGCGGAGTTTGCAGTGAGCCGAGATCACGCCACTGCACTCCAGACCAGGCGACAGTGTGAGACTCCGTCTCAAAATAAATAAATAAACTGATTAATTAATTAATTAATGATCAGCTTCACTTAAACTAAGAAAAAGGAAAATATTAAATACAATGAACTTTTTTCACCTACCAAATCACCAAAGAGCTAAACATTTGATAATGTGCTGCATTGATAAAAACAATAAAGAAAATAGTAGGCTCATATATTGCTGGTGTGCAATCTGGCAATATCTATTTCTGCATACATACAGAGGTAGATATTGAAATGTACATATTGAAATGTACATACTGAAATTATTTTCAATTCTATGAATTTATTCTAGAATTATCTTTACATAAACGAAATCTGAAGTATGTACATGGATAAATATTGAGGTTTTCTCTTTACTGGAAAAGATTTTCAACAGCTGAAATTTCCATCAGCCACTGACTGATTAAAAAATATGGCACATTACAGCCACAACAAAAACACACTCAAGTGCATAGACCATCAACATTATAAAGCAAATACACACCAAAGTCTACATAAAAAACAGCTAACACAATGACAAAATTAAATTTGCATGTATTAATATTAATCTTGAATCTAAATGGGCTAAAGACCCCACTTAAAAGGCACAGAGTGGCAAGCTGGATAAAAAATATCCAACTACATCTGTCTTCAAGAGACCCATCTGACATGAAAGCACACCCATAGGCTCAAAATAAATGGATGGAGAAAGATCTATCAAGCAAACAGAAAGCAAATAAGAATAGGATTTACTATATTTATTTTAGACAAGATGGACTTTAAACCAACAATGGAACAGGACAAAGAAGGACATTACATAATGACAAAGGGTTCGATTCAACCAGCAGACATAACCATTCTAAATATATATGTAACCATTCTAAATATATAATATAAATATAGAAGACACGGATTCGTAAAACAGGTTCTAAGAGACCTACAAAGAGACTTAGATGATCATACAATAATGGTGTGAGACTTCAACACCTCACTGACAGTATTTGACGATTGTAAAGACAGAAAACTAATAAAGATACTCAGGACCTAAACCAGACACATCATCCAAGGACCTAAAAGACATCTACAGAACATTCCATCCAACAAAAATAGAATATACATCCTTCTTATCAGTGCATGGCACATACACTACAATTGACTATATGCTCAGCCATAAAGCAATTGTCAACAAATTCAAAAACACTGAAATCATACCAACTACACTCTCAGACCACAGTGTAATTAAAATAGAAATCAATACCAAGAAGATCTGTTAAAACCATACAATTAATGGAAATTAAATCTTCTCCTGAATGACTTTGAGGTAAATAATGAAATTAATGCAGAAATCAAGGAATTATTTGAAACTAATAAACACAAAGATACAACCTACCAGAATGTCTTGGACACAGCTACAGTAGTGTTAAGAGGAAAGTTTATATCACTAAACACCCACAAGAAAAAGTTAGACAAATCTCAAATTAACAACCTAACCACACCTCAAGCAACTTGAAAAACAAGAGCAAATCAACCCCAAAGCTATCAAAACAAAATAAATAACCAAAACCAGAGCTGAACTGAATGAACAAAATGAGGAAAACCATACAAAAGATCAACAAAATCAAAACTTTGTTTTTTTGTCAGAATAAATAATATTAATAGACCACTAGCTATACTAATAAAGAAAAAAATCCAAATAAACACAATCAGAAATGACAAAGAGGACATTACCAGTAACCCTACAGAAATTTAAAAAAAAAAAAAAAAAAAAAAAAAAAAACAAACTCAGAGACTATTACAAACACCTCCACGCACACTAACTAGAAAAACTAGAAAAAATAAATAAATAAGTTGTTGGAAACATAAACACCCCACCAAAATTGAACCAGGAAGAAACTGAATCCCTGAACACCAATAATAGATCAATAATACAAAATAAACAACAACAAAAAAACCTAACAACCAAAAAATCCATGGTCTAGATAGATTCATAGCTGATTTCTACCAAACATACAAGGAAGAAATAGCACTAATGCTACCGAAATTTTTCCAAGAAATTGAGGAGGAAGGACTCCTACCTCAAGTATTCTATGAGCATCTTTCTCATACCAAAACTGGCAAAGGCAGACACACAGTGAAAAAAGAGAACTTCAGAGCAATATCCCTGATAAACGTGAATGCAAAAATCCTCAACAAAATACCAGCAAACCAAATCCAGCAGCATATCAGAATGAGAATCCACCACAAAACAAGTAAGTTTTCTTCCTGGAATGCAATGTTGTTTCAACATATGTGAATCAATAAATGTGATTAATCATATAGACAGAACTAAAAACAAAAACCACCTGATCATCTCAATAGATGGACACAAGACTTTCAATACAATTCAATATCCCTTCATGTTAAAAATCCTCAACAAACTAGGCACTGAAGGTATACACCTCAAAATAAAAAAAGTCACCTATGAGAAACCCACAGCCAACGTCAAACTGAATGGGCAAAATCTGGAAGCATTCCACTTGAAAACTGGAACAGGGTAAGGATGCCCACTCTTACCACTCTTATTTGGCATAGTGCTGGAATTCCTAGCCAGAGCAATCAGGCAAAAGAAAGACATAAAATGCAACAAAATATAAAGAGAGAAAGCCAAACTATCTCTCTTTGAAGATGAGATACGATTCTAGTCCTACAAAACCCCATAGTCTCTGCCTAAAGGCTCCTAGATCTGATAAACAACTTCAGCAAAGTTTCAAGATAAACCAATGTTCAGAAATCTGGAGCATTTTGATACACAAATAATATCCAAGCTGAGAGCCAAATCAAGAATGCAGTCCAATTCACAATAGCCAGAAAAAGAATAAAATACCTAGGAATACAAGTAACCAGGAAAGTGAAAGTTATCTATATGACAATTACAAAACACTTCTAAAAGAAATCAGAGGTGACACATATAAATGGAAAAATGTTCCATGCTCATGGATAGGAGGAATCAATATTGTTAAAATGACCATATTATGCAAATCAATTTACAGATTTAATGCTATTTCTATCAAACTGCCAATGACATTCTTCATAGAATTAGAAAAAAACTATTTTAGAATTAATATGAAACCAAAAAAGAACCTGAATAGGTAAGGCAATTCTAAGCAAAAAGAACAAAGCTGGAGGCAGCCCACATTACACAACTTCAAACTATACTACAAAGCTAAAGTAACTGAAATAGCATGGTACTGGTACAAAAACATACTTAGACTAATAGAACAGAATAGAGAACCCAGAAATAATGCTGGCCACATACAACCATCTAATCTTCAACAAATTTGACAAAAACAAATAATGGGAAAAGTACTCACAATTTGTATATGTTTCAGATACATAAAAATAATGTTTTTTTTTTTTGCTTGAAAACTGTATTAAAATAAGGATTAAACCTGAAAAAAGAACAATCAGAATGCCAGCCCTTTGCATAAAGTCAGCAAGAAAAAGGAAAGAGAAAAAGAGAGAAAGAAAAGAATGAGATTTTAATATATAACTGCAACATTAGAGTTATATATAGTTATTTTAGGAATAAAATACTTTATTAGTAATACATTGCTCTCTAGCTTTGTATCCTTGAATCAATGAAGGCTTCTCAAAAGATGTCATCAACTTTGGTGAAGCTCAACATCTTAACAAGAATGACTTTCACCTTATTCTTTTCCTACTTGAACTCTGCTTAATTTCACTTTAATAATTATATTGTGGTAAGTACAGCCTATGTTAAACTTCTCCCATATTTGGGACTCTATTATGTTTATTGTTATATCATCAATATGACCACTTGCTCTTCATTGATAATTAACTGTTTCATTGTCTACATTATTCATCTCTGATGAACTTCAGTGCCTTAAAGTTCAGGAATAGAAAATACAAATATTTTTAAAGGCCCGTTAGTGCCTATCACACCATTTTTCTAACAGTAAAAGCTTACTAAATTCTTTCTGGAAAAAAAAATAAGTAAAAGACTGCGTTTTTTCATATCCTTTGAGGCATATTTGGTGGCAGATTAAGAAAAGCTTCTGTTAAAACTCAGAAATATAAAAAAACTACACCCACATCAGCCAATAGCAAGAAATAATAGTAATGAGAAAAATACCTGTGGTGAACTGTTCACTAGTTAATGTCCTCCTGGGTTTACTATGCTACAATTTAAAAGAAGTTCAGTTCTATAAACTAGTGGAATAATGTAACAGGGACAAAAATCCATTTCAGTTGTCAGTGGCTAAAAAGTCCAAATAGCATCAAGGTGTTTTTTGTTAAAGCTTTTTTATTATTAAAAAAATCAAGTTATGTCTATGTGAGAAATATTTTTGGAAAAGTAAAATAATCCTGTAGGCAATATATCCATGATGATTTACAAGCCATCAATCTCTTTCCTCACCACATATAACAAAATCTTTCAGAGATCTAATTAAGGGAAAAATGGAACAAATGATTTATTATTTATATAGTTGATATTAATAAATTTTACAAGATTATTTGCCCATATAAAGGCAGTTGGAGAGTTATATTCCAAATATTAAGGTATTTTATATATATATAAAATAAACATGCAATATATCCAAGTCAACTAGCAACACATGTAAAGTAAAATACTATGTCTACCTTTAATAAATCACATGGGGTTCTTATAACTTAGGCCTGTACTTGGAAATCTATTCTTAAAAGTCTCATTGAAAAGAAAGGAATCTTCATAAATTGAGAACTGATTGAATAAATCTAGGGCTGTGTCTATGCCTTACCCACCAGAAACCCACATTACCCATATCATCCTTGATAATACTCTGTATATGCCCTTTTTTGTACCCCAAATCTCAGCCTTCTTCTATTCCTGAAACCTTCCACTGGGCTCTTTAAGGACTCCCACACCTCATCAGCAATATCGCCCAGATCTTTCATTTTTATCTGCATGTTCTCTTCTACTCACCCTATCTAAAACATGACACTTCTCTAAGACTGTTTTTCGGCAGCTTTCCTGAGTAGATTCTGTTTTCTATTCCATACTCCTTCCTTTTCATTGCTGTTTTCAGACTATTCTCCTTTGCTTTTTCCTAAAAGCCCTTAGCATTGAATCTCTTCTGATTAGATAATACTCTTTATCAGCACATCCTGCAGTCAGCAAAAATGATTTTAATTTTTATCTCTCTCTTTAATTTCTTAAATATTTTAGCTCCTAACTCCTATTGCCTCTCTCCAAACATGTTATTTTATAAATACTTATTTCAGAATCCTTAGCTATGTATTTACCAACACTATTGCCTTTCAGTAATAAATCTCAACACTCCCAATATCAACTGCCAAACTCTCTCAGCCACACTCTCAAAAAGTGACACCCTAGACTTCAGCATTATCCGTACATCTATCCCCTTTGTAACCACCATTTCCATTATTTCATTCTCAGGTCACCAATTCTGTCTCTCCAGCTTAGTCCCTTTAGTACCTGCCCTTTCATTCCACAGGGAACAGTGATCTTCCTGACCATTGTATATGTTTATTGTCTCTTTCACCAAGTTAAATTCCATGGTTCATTCAACCATGTATTACTTCCATCCATAACTAGCTCTTTCTCATTTCAATATATTCTCTTTTTTTTTTTTTTTTTTTTTTTTTTTTTGAGGTGGAGTCTCCCTCTTGTTGCCCCGGCTGGAGTTCAATGGCATGATCTCGGCTTACTGCAAACCCCACCTCCTAGGTTCAAGCGAGTCTCCTGCCTCAGCTTCCCAAGTAGCTGGGATTATAGGTGCCTGGCACCATACCCAGCTAATTTTTGTATATTTAGTGGAGACGGAGTTTCATCATATTGGCCAGGTTGGTCTCGAACTCCTGACCTCAGGTGATCCACCCATCTAGAGCTCCCAAAGTGCTGGGATTACAGGCACCAGTCACTGCTCCCGGCTGTACGATGTTCTTTTTATTTATTTTGAGACGGAGTTTTGCTCTGTTACCCAGTTTGGAGTGCAGTGGCGCCATCTCGGCTCACTGCAACCTCTGCCTGCCAGGTTCAAGTGATTCTCCTGCCTTAGCCTTCTGAGTAGCTGGGACTATGGTCCCACATCACCACACCCAGCTAATTTTTGTATGTTTGGTAGAGACGGGGTTTCACCATGTTGGCCAGGCTGGTCTCAAACTCCTGACCTCAGGCAATCCATCACCTCGGCCTCCCAAAGTGCTGGGATTACAGGAGTGAGCCACAGTGCCCAGCTGAACAATATTCTCGAATGAATAAAAACTATCCCCAAAAGACAAGAAAGCATTAAACTCTTAACAAGAGCATGTTAATCATAACTTCATTTCAATTAATTTTCCAATTTAGAAAAAGTGGTTACTTTCTTTTTAGAAAACTCAACTTACATAAAGTGGCACAAAATGACATGAAAAATTTAAATAGTATTAACATTATTAGAATGAATAAGAAAATCTTTGAGCACAGAGGACTGCAACAGTAAATTATGTCATACAAGGTTCTTAGATTCACCCTACTGAATACATGGTGACAAGGAACCATCACAGACCACATGAGAAAATAACCCGCACCACCACAAAATTGTTTGGGTTTTTTCCTTAGTCTGTTGTTATTGATTTTATTTTACTTAAATTTTTAGCAAATATACATTATTTTTTCCACGGTCCAAGTTGCCTTTTTAGTATTACTGATATTTTCGGAAGAAATAGAATGATTGTAATGGAATGGTAGGTGTTTTTCACATTTCAAAATGTGATGAAGAAGCACAAAGTTAGAACTTCCTTTCTTTGTCAGCGTTCTTATCAACTAAGACAAATATCTTTCCTAGAACTAATATAAACTATATCCATTGTGTGATAAACATTTCTATATTTTTGAAGTATTTTGTGAATATCGTTTGTATAAATTTTACTTGGGCAAAGCGTTTTAGGAAACTTGGAAATAAGATATATGCCAAGGTATATATGACTATACAGATACAATATGGCATGTGTGTATTTCTCTTACTGTAGGTATATACATCTTTATATTGGTGGCAGCAAAACATCTAATTTGCTGTATTTACTTGTGTTTTCCTACAATTATCTGAACAGTAAATGGACAGAAATAAAAATAGGGTAAGTCTTTTGGTCAAAGAAAAAAGTCTTCAAAGGTCCATGTCATTTTGACCTCACGTTATGATAACCTTTGTGTGAATATGTGATCAAAAAATTAAAGTGCTGTCGATACAACTAAGAGTCAGTAATCTAAAATTTTTCTTCCATCTTCAAAACTGAAATATGATTTAGATCTGGCTTAGGCTATTGGTAATTTCTTATGTAAGAAACTGGGTGTTTTTAAATGGTTAAAAGATTGGTCTAGTTTTTATAACTGGGTGTTTTTAAATGCTTAAAAGATTGGCCTAGTTTTATGGCATTAAAGTTGTATGCAGTGCCATTCATTCAAAGTTCTAACATTCGAGGCAGCATATACCACTCTGTTGAACTGTATTTCAGTTTTGAATCTGCAGTAGAGAATATGTTATTTGTATCCATTTTAAAAGGTAAAATTACAAAGGTCAAAAATTCATACCCCACCTGTTATGAACTACTTACCACCCTTAGAGGATGGCTGAGAATAAACTTATACTGTAATCTGGTCAAACAGGATGTCAAATTAATTCATTAATCAGGTGAAATGTGTGCATGTTGTGTGTGTGTGTATGTGTGCATGCATGCAAAGAAAACTATTTTTTGTTTATGTTTTTGTTTTTTCAATTTACATCAGGTATACAACATGTTTAAATGAATATATCAACATCAAAAATATTGGAATTTGTCCTATCATATGGTTCAATTATTGTGTGTATCTAAATATGTTAAATCAAAATATCTTGTAAGCCTATTTTTTTAGAAGGTAAAGGGTTACAAAAGGTAATATGTTTGAAATGCAACATTTTATTCTTATTGAATCTTAAATTAGAAAGCAATAGAAAATAAAAAGTAAGTAGGTACTGAACTATATGATACCAGAAAACGTGGTTCAGAATGAGATAGGTCAATTGTGGATCAGAGTTACTGAGAGAAAATTACCATTGAAGGTGAGACTGAATAGATAAAGAATAGGTCAATTGTGGATCAGAGTTACTGAGAGAAAATTTCCATTGAAGGTGAGACTGAACAGATAAAGAAGAGAGGGAAAAATGGGATAGTAGAAACAAAAATTTCAAAATGGTAGTGAAAAAAAGGTTAATATAAGTTAGTTTAAAGATCAACTGAATTGAAGTGTCAGCAGATGTATTAGATAGACTTTAAAAAATCCATCTTAAAGATGCTCAAACAACTGAAGAAAAAATGTAAAGAAAGGCAAAAAATATTATGTGGACAAAATAAAAATATCAATAGAAAAAAAGAAACTCTCAAATAACCAAAAATGTATCCTAAATTGCAATGTACAATAACTGAAATGAAAAATTTACTAGAGAAATTCAAAGGCAGATTTGAGCAGGCAGAAAAAGAATCAGTAAACTTAAAGACAATAAAAATTATAAAATTCTTTTTTTGAGAAACAGATTTTAAAAAGATTAGGCCGGGTGTGATGGCTCATGCCTGTAATCCCAGCACTTTAGGAGGCCAAGGTGGGCGGATCATGGGGTCAGGAGATTGAGACCATCCTGGCTAACACGGTGAAACCTCCTTTCTACTAAAAATACAAAAAAAAAAAAAAAAAAAAACAAATTAGCTGGGCACGCTGGCACGTGCCTGTAGTCCCAGCTACTTGGGAACGGGAGACAGGAGAATTGCTTGAACCTGGAGGGCAGAGGTTACAGTGAGCTGAGATCACTCCACTATACTCCAGGCTGGGCTACAGAGCGAGACTCTGTCTTGGGGGAAAAAAAAAAAAAAGATTAAAGACAAGTGACCAGAGCTGAAACATCTATCAGACACCGTCAAGCAGAAAAACATATTCATTGTGAGAGTCTCGAAAGAAGAAAAGAAAGGAGTGAAGAGAATGTTTGAAGAAATAATGGCTGAAACCTTCCAAAATGTGATTAAAAACAAATATGAGCAACAAAGCAGCTCAACAAACTTCAAATAAGATAAACTCGGAGACTCACACTGAGACACATTATAATCAATTTTTGTTTGTAAAAAATTGACAAATAGACAACACAGAATACTAAAAAGAACAAGACAGAAGCAAGTCATTACACACATGGGATCCTCCATAAGATTATCTGCAGATATCTACCAAGAAACTTTGAAGGCCAGAAGGCAGAAGGCTGATACAGTCAACATACTAAGAAAAAAGAAAATACTGTCAACCCAGAATCTTATATTTAACAAAACTGTCCTCCAAAAATGTGGAATAAATAAAGACGAATAAAAGCTGATGGAATATGTTACCACTAGACTCGCTCTGCCAAAAAATAATCAAGAAAGTATCACTGGGTAAAATAAATAAACACTACACAGTAACTAAAAGATTATTAAAAAGTGAAGATTACCACAAAGGCAAATGTATGGCTAATTATGGCAGCTAATCTTTTTGTAACAATTCGTCATGACTCCACTTTTTGTTTTCTACATGTTGTAAAACAGTAACCAGAATTTTTAAAGAAAATATTAGTCTTAAAGCTAATATTATTGTAACTTTGGTTTGAAACTCCACATTTTATATTCTACACAATTTATGAGACCAATTTATTTATTTATTTATTTAAGGATTTTGAAGATGATATTGATTTATTAGTAGATATTTAACAAATCTGATCATGCATTTGAAAAAAACTAATAAGGCTAAGTACTAGGAAAACTATTCAAATTTAAAACAAAACACTTTTAAGCAGAGACTGATACTTTTAAAATAGATTTTAGTTTATGTTTTTGGACACATATAAAGATGTAATTTCATGATATCAGCTACAAAAAGGTGTGGGACCAGAGCTATAAAATAGTAGTTTTTGTATGTTACTGAAGTTAAACTGGTATAAATTTAAATTACAGTGTTGTAACTTTAGGATGTTAAGCAAAAGCCCTATGATAAATGCACAGAAAATAGCTACAGAATATGCATAAAAATAAATTGGAAAGGGATTTAAATATTTTGCTCAAAAAAATTAAACAAAAATGAACACAATAATGCACAAAATAAGGTGCACCTTAGCTATATGACAGGTGGTAAAATGTCATAAGTCAGTCCTTTTTTACCAGAATAACTTTAAATTACCAAGCAGAAGATAACTAATAAAATAGAGGACTTGATAACACAGTAAATCGACAAGATCTCACAGACATGTACAGAATAATATACACATCAAATCATCATACACATTATTTTCAAGTGCATATGGAACATTTCCAGGACAGACCACATGTAAGGCCACAGATTAGGTTTTAACAGATTAAGAAAATAGAGATCATACACAGTATCTTCTCTGACTACAGTGGGATAAAATTAAAAATCAATAACAGAAATAAAACTGGCAAATTAAAAATTTGTGGAAATTAACACACTATTAATCAACTCTTGCACCAAGAGCATACTTTTTGGAAAGAACACACTCTTCAATGAATGGGGCTGGAAAAACTGGATATCCATATTCAGAAGGGTAAAACTAGACCCTTATATCTTACCATGTATAAAATCAACTCAAATAGATTGAAGACAAATTTCAAACCTGATATAAAACTATCAGAAGACACCACAGGATAAATGCTTCAGGACTTTGATGTAGGCAAAGATTTTATGGGTAAGAGTTAAAAAGCACAGGCAGCAGAAACAGACTACATCAAACTAAAAATCTTCCACATAGCAAAAGAAGCAACTAACAGAGTGAAAAGATAATCTGTATAATGGGTGAAAATATTTTCAAACTATTCATCTGACAAGGGACTAATATCCAGAATATATGGGTTGAGTATACCTGATCTGAAAATCTAAAATTAAAATGTTTCCAATTCTAAAACATTTTGATTGCCTACATTACACACACAGAAAATGCTCAGTGGAGCATTTTGGATATTGGATTTTTGAATTATGGATGTTTAATCTATAAGTATAATGCAAGTATTTCAAGTAAAATTATTCAAAATCTGAGTTCTAAGACTCTTTTGGTACCAGATTTTCTGATAAGGGAAACTAAAGAAATTCAACAACTCAACAGCAAAAAAATAATAATAATCTGATCAAAAAATAAATGAGATCTGAATAGACATTTCTCAAAAGAATACATAGAAATGACCTATAAGTATAAGAAAATTTACTCAGCATCACTATTAATCAGGGAAATGCAAATCAGAACCACAATGAGATATCATTTCATCCTGATTAGAATGACTATCAGCTGAAAGAAACAAAATAGCAAATGCTGCTGGGAATGTGGAGATTTCATATACATTGTTGGTGGGAATGTAAGTTAGTAAGGTATTATGAAAAACTATATGTAGGTTTCTCAGGAAACTAAAAATAAAACTACCACGTGATCCAGCAATCCCACTACTGGGTGTTGACCCAAATAATGTGAAATAAGCCAGGCACAAAAAGATAAATGCTACATATTATTGCTCATATGTGGGAGCTAAAAAATGAGCTCATAAATGTAGAGAATAGAATTGTGGCTATTAGAGACTGGGGAGGGTATAGGAGTATATAGAAGGAGATTGACTAATGAATACATAGTTATAGCTACATTGAGGAAATTAGTTCTAGTCTTCTCTATTAATGGAGGGGGAATAAGGCTAACAATAATTTAGTGTATATTTTCAAAAAGTTAGAAAAGAGCATTTTGAATATTTACAACACAAAAATAATAAATATTCTAAGTGATGTATATGCTAATTATCCTTATCCTATTAATACACATTGTATACCTGTATAAAAATATCATACTGTATCCCATAAATATGTACAATTATTACCTGTCAACTAGAAATAAAAGAAAATAATGTGGAAAAACTAAAACAAACAGCCTCTAACAATTCTCAAATAACAAATGGATCAAAGAAGAAATCACAATGAAAATTAGAAAATACCTACAGATGAATTAAAATGAAAGCACACCATACCAACACTTGTGATATGCAGTGAAAGCAGTGCTAAGGAAGAAAGGTAGAGCTATAAATGTTTATATTAAAAAGCAAGAAATATTTCAAATCAACAGCTTATCTTTGCAATTTAAGTACAACAACAAGAAAAAAAACTAAACACAAAGACAGCAGAAGGAAGAAAACAATAAAGATTAGAATAGAGATAATTAAAATAGAGACTAGAAAAACAATAGAGAAATCAATGAAACTAAAAACTGGTTCTTTCAAAAATAAACACAATTGACAAATCTTTCCTAGATTGACTAAGAGAAAATGAGAAAACTTGAATTACTAATAGCAGCAATGATAGTAAGAACATTGTTAATAATTCTACAGAAATAAAAAGGATTCTAAGAGACAAACAAATATATGTCAATGAATTGGATAACCTAAATGAAATGGAAAAATTCTTAGAAACTCATAATCTACCATGGCTAAATCATGAGAAATAGAAAACCCTAATATACTTATAACTAGTAAAGAGATTGAATCAGTAATTAAGTCTTCCAACAATGAAAAGCCCTGAATCTGATGGCTTCCCTGGTAAATTCTACAAACCATTTAAAGAAAAACTAAAGAAGTTGTACTCATATTTCTAAAATTTTTCAGACAAAGGAACACTTCCTAATGCATTCTATGAAGATCGCACTACTCTGATACCAAAGCCAGACTAAAAAACACTACAAGAAAAGGTAACTACAGACAAATTTCCCTTAAAAACAACGATGTAAAAATCCTCAACAAAATATGAGTGAACTACTTCAGCAGCACATTAAACAGATTATAAACCAGGAACAAATGGGTTTTATTCCTGGAGTACAAGAAAGGTTTAAACATACAAATTTAATCAATGTAATATACCACTTAGAAAGATGGGAAAAAAAGACACATGATTTCTCAACTGATGTATAGGAAACATTTGAAAAAATTCAATGCATTTTTATGATAAAAATCCTCAACAAAGGAGTAGAAAGAAACTAGCTTAAGATAATATAAGCCATATTTGAAAAACACACAGAAAGCATCACAATCAATGGTGAAAGACTGAATGCTTTCCTCCTTGATCAGGGATAAGACAGATATCATGCACCTTTTCACCATTTCTATTCAGCCTAGGACTGGAAGTTCTAGCCTGAGCAATTAGGCAAGAAAAAAAGGCATCCAAATTGGAAAAGGAGAAATAAAATTATCTCTATTCACAGATAACATAATTTAATATGCTAATCACCATGAGATTAGCTCTTAGTGGAGAATGGTTGCACCTCTGGAGTGGCTCCCCATATTTCATTTTTCAATGGTGACCACATATTGACCCTTCCTTTTGACTTCTTTGATGCTCAGTCGTAATTTATTTCTTAGAGATTTTCTCTTCACTGGCAAAATCACTGTTTTAGGGTTGCTGTATTATGCCACATTTCTATCGTTGGTATCTTCTGAAATAAAACTATTAATTTTTTTTCTTTTTTTATTATACTTTAAGTTCTGGGGTACATGTGCAGAACGTGCAGTTTTGTTAGGTATACACGTTCCATGGTGTTTTGCTGCACCCATCAACCCGTCATCTACATTAGGTATTTCTCCTAATGCTATCTCTTCCCTAGCCCCTCACCAACCAACAGGCCCTAGTGTGTGATGTTCCCCTCCCTATGTCCGTGTGTTCTCATTGTTCAACTCCCACTTATGAGTGAAAACATGCAGTATTTGGTTTTCTGTTCCTGTGTTAGTTTGCTGAGAATGATGGTTTCCAGCTTCATCCATGTCCCTACAAAGGACATGAACTCATCCTTTTTTATGGCTGCATAGTATTCCATGCTATATCTGTGCCACATTTTCTTTATCCAGTCTATCATTGATGGGCATTTGGGTTGGTTCCAAGTCTTTGCTATTGTGAATAGTGCTACAATAAACATACGTGTGCATGTGTCTCTAGGGTAGAATGATTTATAATCCTTTGGGTATATACCCAGTAATGGGATTGCTGGGTCAAAGGTATTTCTGGTTCTAGATCCTTGAGGAATCGCCACACTGTCTTTCACAATGGCTGAACTAATTTACACTCCCACTAGCAGTGAAAAAGCATTCCTGTTTCTCTGCATCCTCTCCAGCATCTGTTGTTTCCTGACTTTTTAATGATCGTCATTCCAACTGGCGTGAGATGGTATCTCATTGTGGTTTTGATTTGTATTTCTTTAATGACCAGTGATGATGAGGTTTTTTTTTTTTTTTCCATATGTTTGTTGGCCACATAAGTGTCTTCTTTTGAGAAGTGTCTGTTTATATCCTTTGCTCACTTTTTGATGGGGTTGTATTTTTCTTGGAAATTTGTTTAAGTTCTTTGTAGCTTTTGGATATTAGCACTTTGTCAGATGGATAGATTGCAAAAATTTTCTCCCATTCTGTACATTGTCTGTTCACTCTGAGAATACTTTCTTTTGCTGTAAAGAGCCTTTTTAGTTCAATTAGATACTATTTGTCAATGTTGGCTTTTGTTACCGTTGCTTTTGGTGTTTTAGACATGAAGTCTTTGTCCATTCCTGTGTCCTGAATTGTATTGCCCAGGGTTTCTTCTAGGATTTTTATGGTTATAGGTTTAAGTCTTTAATCCATCTTGAGCTGATTTTTGTATAAGATGTAAGGAAGGGGTCCAGTTTCAGTTTTCTGCATACATCTAGCCAGTTTTCCCAACACCATTTATTAAATAGGGAATCTTTTCCCCATTGCTTCTTTGTGTCAAGTTTGTCAAAGATCAGATGGTTGTAGGTGTGTGGTGTTATTTCTGAGACCTCTATTCTGTTTCATTGGTCTATATATCTGTTTTGGTACCAGTACCATGCTGTTTTTGTTACTGTAGACTTGTAGTATAGTTTGAAGTCAGGTAGCATGATCCCTCCAGCTTTGTTCTTTTTGCTTAGGATTATCTTGGCTATACAGGCTCTTTTTTGGTTCCATATGAAGTTTAAAGTCGTTTTTTCCAATTCTGTGAAGAAAGTCAGTGGTAGCTTGATGGTATCATTTTCACAATATTGATTCTTCCTATGCATGAGCATGGAATGTTTTTCCATTTGTTTGTGTCCTCTCTTACTTCGTTGAGCAGTGGTTAGCAGTTCTCCTTGAAGAGGTCCTTCACATCCCTTGTAAGCTGTATTCCTAGGTATTTTATTCTCTTAGTAGCAATTGTGAATGGGAGTTCGTTCACGATTTGGCTCTTTGTCTATTATTGGTGTAGAGCAATGCTTGTGATTTTTGCACATTGATTTTCTATCCTGAGACTTTGCTGAAGTTGCTTATCAGCTTAAGGAGCTTTGGGGCTGAGGTGATGGGGTTTTCTAAATATGCAATCATGTCATCTGCAAACAGGCAATTTGACTTCTTCTCTTCCTATTTGAACGCCCTTTATTTGTTTCTCTTGCCTGAATTCCCTGGCCAGAACTTTCAATACTATGTTGAATAGGAGTGGTGAGAGTGGGGATCCTTGTCTTGTGCCGGTTTTCAAAGGGAATGCTTCCAGTTTGTGCCTATTCAGTATGATATTGGCTGTGGGTTTGTCATTAAAAAAAAAGAAAAAAAAAAAAACTTTAATTTTTAAGAGAAAAGTCATTATAGGCTGCTCATTTAAGTTTTTTTTTTTTTTTTTTAAATTGCAATTCATTTATGCTGCATTGATACTTCCCTGCATCATCACACACACACAGCAACTAGATAACTAGATGACTTGACTGAAGTTTTCAACTATTAAATGCCACCACTCTTTATCGGTTATAGAAAGGTCACATATACAGAGGTTTGTACTTCACACTTGCATGCTTGGTCTCCTCAGGAAGTACTCTGATCTTTGTGAGACTAGATTCTGTATTTTATACTTATTAAAATAGTCTCCAAGGGTCTTACACTGTTTGTATAACTGAAGGCATTAATGAAACTTTTGTTGTATTGGTATTTAGAAGCAAGCCATTTTAATATAATTCAGCCTGGTCATAAAATAACAAATAAGACATGAAGTTCTCTCATTGAACTTTACTGTTGGCATGAATCATATGAAGAAATGAGACTTATAAAAGAAAACAATATTTTCTTCTTTCCAGTTTTTTTTGTGTTCCATACAGCCTCTCAAATCACAGTCCCATTTGTTTATCAAGATATTTTAAACCCATGTTAAACATGGCAATGTGTCATATTAGACCTATGATTGGGCTTTGTGGGTGTAAACTATTGCTATGAAATGGAAATGTTATGGTTGAAAAAAATGGAAGAAGAGTGTGCTTTTATTCAAGTAATTTTAAATCTACTTCCTCATTAACTTTAAAGGCGTGTGTTAAACCGAAGTTTATAGTTTTAAATTAAGCATGTAAGAGGGGAGAAAAAGATGTGTGAAAGTGATGACATACATTGATAATTTATTCAAATAATGAAAGACTTGAGATGCTCAAATACTTGGAATAATAGAAATCATAAAGTACTCACAAAATACTCATAAAGATTTGTTGCACTTGTGCCATGCCTCATATTGCTTATTGGTTATTTTCACAAATCCCTAAATCCTCAACCCAATATTCTTCATGTCATTTCCCTTTGCTCATTTAAATTTATGCATATTTAAGATTTCCTCCTAATTTGACTCATGGGTTTTGTTTTTTTTTTTTCAAATTTGCTGCCATTCTCATATTAATGTTATTGAAAATTTGGTTTTTAAATTATGTGTTATTTCACTTAATTTAAGTTACTGAATAAAAGGTAAGTATAATCTAAAGTGAGACAAATTATAGATGATTCTAGGTTTTCAAAAATAAAACTGGGCTAAGAAATTTAATAATTTTCTACCTTAATTATCAGGGCCTTTGGTATGTGCTAGTCATGGACCGAGTAGACATTAATGTCAGGTGGTCTTCTTTTGCATTGTAGACAGACTGACATCATCATGAAGAATTGGCCCACATTTGAGAACTGCATTAATTGTGTCATTAAAGGTAATCTTACTGTTAAAGGTCAATAGGTTTTAAAATCTTAGAGATTCTGAACTGTTTCTAGGTTTAATTATGGCACTTCATATAGACTATAATTAGCAGACAGCCCTAAAAGAACAGAAAAAAAATCCTACTCGAGTGCTTAGTTTTACATTGTAAACCATTTAGCGGTTACACTAGAGCCCATTTAAATGTAGCTTTAAATGATCCATGGCTGGTTTCCAAAATACATAAATTAAAATTCAGCTGTTAGGGAATATGAAGAGTTAAAAACAATTTTAATGAAAAGCAGTGATGAAGTCAGCACTACTGAGTGTTATGCTTTGTTTTGTTTTTAACTCTTTTAGTGAATTTGAATCTGATAATACTTTTGTAATGATTTAAATGCTGAAAATTGACAATTTTGGAGTTCATTTAGTTTAACTCACAATTATCTGTTTGTTTACATTTGCATGGTTTTAAAAAATCGTAACAAATTAGTGTTATAACTGAAGACACAAAACAGTAACAAAGAACCAGTAGTTTCTTAAGTCTACCATTTTACCTCGTTTGGACCAATATAGTTTGTATTGGGAGTCTTACATTCCTGTTTCTGGGATCTCTTCCTGTTCCTGAGGTTGCAGTGGCATGATCTCAGCTCACTGCAACTTCCACCTCCTAGGTTTAAGCAATTCTCCTGCCTCAGCCTCCTGAGTAGCTGGGACTACAGGTGCATGCCACCACACCTGGCTAATTTTTGTGTTTTTAGTAGAGATAGGGTTTCACCGTATTGGTCAGGGGGGTCTCTAACTCTTGACCTCAGGCAATCCACCCTCCTTGGCTTCCCGAAGTGTTGGGATTACAGGCGTGAGCCACCGCGCCTGGCCAATAGTGCTCTCTTTACACAACTTGTGGCAGCGTAAATACCATATGTTACCTTAATTCAGTTATTCCTACTCTCAGTTATTTCTGCTTTCCAAGAAAACTGTTTGAACTGAGACCACTGGTCAGTCTTCCATTTTAAGGAAAATTGAACAGTAGTCAGTTTAGCACCCTGAACATTTAAGTTTCACAAAGAAATGTATTTCTAAGAAAATATGAAGCACAAATATTTATGTTTGAACAGCTCATTGTTGAATAACACCATTTTTAATTTTGCATGCTTATCATTCTAGCTAACATCACTCTTAAAAATCCATATTGATTAAGTATTTCACTATAATTTTAATAGAATTTATAACTATTGCAGTCCTTACTAACAAATTGCATATAATTAAAATATTTTCAAATTTTAATTGTTATTATACAATAATACTGTAGACAAGGATGCCATTTCTGTAGTCAAAACTATCTTTATTATAAATTAAAACCACTCTAGACTCGGGCATTATAATGTATTCAATCTTGTCTTTCATCCGCTTTCTTATTGTATCACAGAAAATTACAGTGGTTTAACAGACTAACACAATTTTAAAGGTATGTCTTAATCAAACATTGCTCACTTTTACATTTGGGACTGGGGCGGGAAATCTTTGTTCAAAAACAGATGAATGGCCTCATTTAAACTCTCACCAAATGTTTTTGCCTCTGAATTTCTTCATTAGATCCAGATGTTACAATATTAACTGCCTGTAACCATTACACTAATAATCCACGAACTGACATTTTTGCTAATAATATAGCAAGCTAGGGTTTTTCTTTGTCACTTTTACTTAGAATGGTGGGAGAGATGGAGAATGATGGCAATTCTCAGTCCCTGTAGTAGCCTGTTTCCAAATCGCTATCTTTGAATGATACTATCCATTAGGCAGGTAACAGGCAAGATGTTGTTCTTATAAAAGTCCATTCTGCAACAATTATGTGATTTTTAAACTAAAAATGAGGAACATATTTTACCTATGCAATTGATTAAAATGGCAGCAAATTTCCAATAACTTATTACTTAGTCACAAGACTAAAGAAAGATTACATTATAATAGAGAAGGTTACTGAGTTAAATATATTTATATATATTTTCATACATATATGTTCATAAGAGAAATATGTGGCATGTCCCTTACAGAAGACTGAAGTTATTGTACTTCCAATGTTAATATAGCTATTTAGATAATACTGGATGGAAACAGGACTCATCGATCAACACCAGTAGTGTCTTATATTTTAATATATGCTTTTTGAAAATGACATCCACCTGTGGTCTCTCCCATAATTTCTGTGAATCAAAACCTACAGTATTCCCAAGACCTGCTGTCTCCATGGAGACTTTACCATGCTAAGATATTTTTCCGATCTTGTCTCAGTCTTGGGAGTAATTATTTTTCCCCGTTTTTGTTCCATTTTAATGACTGACATTTTATTTAATATGAGTATATATATATATGAGTATATATATGAGTGTATATATATAAGTATATATATGAGTAACAAATATATATATATATTTGTAAGTTTGATGCCAACTGTTTCCTACTTTTTTACCCTAGTGAAAATGACACCAGTAAGAACCTTTCACAGAAATTTTGCCTTAAAGTGATATATTCTAATGTTTATTTCCACTTGATGATACCTTTAAAAATAATGTCTATATTTCCTTCAATAATCCATACTACAATAAAAAATATGAATATAGATATTTTCATATATTTTAAATTTTTTAAATTATAAGTTTATGTAAAGTATAAGTTTATGTAGAAAAATCTCTGTTTTTTAGCCTTAAACTACCTTCCAAAGACTCGATTTCCGTTTTCAACTTCCTTCTTAGTAAATACTTTCACCTTGATTTTCTGTTTTTGAGTCTGCAAGTAAATCTTAAAATACTGCAAATCAAAATTATAAACTTGATCCTTTTCTTGACTTTTTTTTTTTTTTTATTTTTGAGACTGAGGCTCATTCTGTTGCCCTGACTAGAGTGCGATGGCAGGGTCTCGGCTCACTGTAACCTCTGCCTCCTGGGTTTAAGTGATTCTCCTGCCTCACCCTCCCAAGTATCTGGGATTTACAAGTGCACACTACCACACTCGGCTATTTCTGCATTTTTAGTACAGTTGAGATTTCACTATGTTGGCCAGGCTGGTCTCAGACTCCTGACCTTGGGATCTGCCTGCCTTGGCCTCCCAAAGTGCTGGGATTACAGGCGTGAGCCACCGCACCCAGCCTTGACTTTTTATATTGTACATTTAGCAAAACAATTCTCCCATCCACTATCATTGTAGACACCAGATCCCCAAGATTATCCTTAATTCTTGATTTTCCTTCACTTCTTACAACTATTATTTTCTCAAACCCTGAAAAGTGTTTTTGAACGCCAGTGCCAATGCAGTCACCTAGATAGGACCTAAAAACAAATTATGCCTAAATTGTTATAATGGAATTTGAATAGATTTTCCTGCATTCACCATTTTCTTGTTCTAATTGGTCTAATATAATTTTTCCAAATTATTTTTATACAGGTATTTTCCTGCTCAAAAACTCTTTCTGTTTCCCAAAAATCAAAAACAATCAAATTTGGGAGCCCAAAGACAGGATTACTCTGAATCTACAAATTAAGCACCCAGGTCCCTCACCGGCAAGGGAACCTTTCAGTGCTCTGTACCCAACTTCATATGTGTAATTTTGTATTCTATTTTATTTAAATAAAGGCTTCCAAATTAAATATGTTTCAAGAATTAAGAGAAACTAGTTCTATCCCAGGTTGAGCATCAAGATTAACATTTTAAGTCACACTATAAACCTATCAATTAACTGAAATTTAAATATAGTTGCTTAGTTAGAATAATGTGTGCGAGAAAAACTAACAAACTTAAATAGTATGGAACATCTTTCTAGATTCCCAGAGAAAGCATGAGAGAAAAGATACAAATCTGCTCTTTCCTCAGTCTTATCCCTCTAGGTTCTCTTAGTGTGAAACTGTTTAACCCGTGATTCTCAGTGAATGCAGGTTAAACCTCTGAGAATAATGAGGTGGTAATTTGTGACCACTAATGAAGAAGCAAAATGTAATATTCATGGGGTCAAGAATAAGGAAGGATTTCATCTGCATCATTAAATACTACTAAATAGTCCATTGGTCCATTGAGTTCCTGTAGGAAAACTGAATCACCCTTATAAGACAAAGATATCCAGAACACGTCTTCCAACCAAAAAAAAAAAAAAGCACAAAAACCTCTTGAATATTTTAATGGCTGAATTCTGGACTATGGCCAAAACAAAGAATTTCTAAGTAGAATTTTGACCAAACCCAAATTTTGTGTGACATGTAGACTTTATAATGAGTGGTTCCTGCACTATAAGATCTGTTTGTTTTTGTTTCTGCGCCATAAGATCTGTTTTTGCTTTTTTGTTTCTTTATTTTTCATCGAGATATGCACCCTGCTCTTCTCACATCCGAATGAAATACATACTGCTCAGATTCTGTGGGAATACCACTGAAATGTTAATGTCCAAAACATGATCAAGTAATTATCATACTTGTTTTTGAGGCTCAAGTTCCAAAAAAAGACTGACTAAAGCTAAGTAACTATTCAAAACACTTAACAGGAAATTGTTTAAACACTCCCTTTGAAATCATTGCTGTCACTAGATCTTCCAGCTTCTTCCTCCAAACCAGGAGATGTCCTGGCAACAATGTCTCCTGGAGATTAAAGGAGTGGCATGAAATTGCCCTCTCGTCCTGATCAAGGAATTCTCATGTCTGCCATAAAGCATATCTTTCATTTCCTTTTTCTTGTGTCTCATCAGTGAAGAATATTAGAACTATAGAAACATAGGCAATTTTTAGTGTCAGCTTTTAAACATGGTCCCAAGGGGAAGTTAGAGTCATTGCATACAATCTCTCTCGCCCATTATCTAGAACTGAATTTGTTTACATCGTATTTAGGTCATGATTAGGTGTGGTCATCTGGTTATTTCACAATATATTTTGGTTATTTTCAATATGTATCATACATTGTTGATGCCATCCCCATGTCCTGTCAATACTTATCATTCCAGTGTATGCCAGTAGCATCTTATTAAAAATACCTGGAACTCTGCACCTCAGGACTTTCCGTTGACTAATGGGTGAGGGTAGAGGGAAGGCAGTCAGAAAGTGCTTAGAAGTGAATGACCCAAAAGCAGCTTTCAGCCGATGAGAAACATTAGTTGAAAGATACATTTCCCAGGTTTCCCCCATTACAAAACAAACAAAGGCATTTCAAAACCAAAGAAATACTGTTGAATGAATGATTTTTACTCTTAAGCAGAGAATCCCATTTGTGGTAGGTTGAATAATGATCCCAAAATGTTCATATTCGAATCCCCAGACGCTGTGAATCTTATCTTCTATAGCAAAAGGAACTTTGTAGATGTGACTGAAGAAAGGATTTTGAGATGAGATTATGCTGAATTATCTGAGTAGGTCCAGTGGTTTTGCAAGTGACATTATAGTGGGAACAGGAAAGGAGTCGGAATCAGAGAAAAAGGTAGATGATGATGGAAACAGAGACTGGGGTAATAGGCTTTGACGATGGAGGGAAGTGCCACCAGTCAAGGAATACAAGAGGCCACTAGAAACTGAAAAAGTAAGGGACACAGATTCTCTCCTCAGTTTCTCTACAGCATCCAGCCTTGCCAACACCTAGAAACTGTGTAGGGAAACTGATGTTGGACTTTTGATTTCTTAAACTGTAAGAGGAAAATTTGTGTTCTTTTAAAGCTACTAAATTTATGGCAGTTAGTTATAACATAAATAGAAGATTAATATACAGTTCAAGCACAGAGTCCAGATAGGCTCTTGGCAATAAAATTTAGAGCAGGAGAAAGAAGATAAGTATCTTTGAATGTATTGATTTGATGTCAATATATGGGCATATTGATTCGGCAAGGACTAAGTGGCTGGAAGAAACTGCTGTGTAGGTGCAGCGCCCTTCTCAGGATGCAGCTGCCTCTGCTGTACGTGTAAGGTTCCTGGCTTAGAGTTGCACTGATCATAATAGGCCACTTGGCCATATCATCTTCTTTTGGGTGAAGAGGGATAAGACTCAGACATTTTCTACACTTCCTTGCAGAGTTGTACAAAGAAGTAAAACTGCCCAATAATATAGTATGTATTGACATATTTCCCTTTCCTTTACTTCTCTACTCCCAAATGGATGTTTCCTGAAATCATTTCACAAATATACTACTTATATTGAAGTCCTTGTTTATGGGTCTGCTTTTGGGAAACAATTTAAAATACTGTAATATATCACAACTTAAAAGGATATTAATATTAACTAGATCATTTGTCAGTCGTAGATGTTAGTTTCCAACAAAGCACAACCTCTGCCTGATGGCATTAGGTAAGGAATTTAGTAAATAGATGAAGAGCAGCTCAGAGAATATTTGGAAAAACTAGAAAAGAATGTTTGCAATTAAATGTTCAGGAATAATTTTCCAAAACTGAGCCACCAAACTGGTCTAATAACAAAACTACTGAACTTGCCACTCACTAGAATCCAGTTTCACGGCTATCGCTTCTCTCCCTCTCTTTTTTTTTTTTTTTTTTGCCCCAAAGATTTAATTGAGGTGCTACTGCTAGTGCTGCTAATGTAACTGCCATTTCTGTACTAGGGATATATTCTTGCTTACCCCAAACCTGCCCCATTGCTACCCAAGAGAAAAACTGTTTGACTATATCCTGCTTCTTGGGTCACTAGCTCTTGAGTCAAGTATGGAGTGAAGTGTATCCAATTGGCGGGCACAGGAAACATGTCTACTTTCTGGCAGCATGGGGAGCTGGGAAAGTGAGTGTCTGACATTCTGAGCTTTCACAGTAAGAAACAATTTCTGCTTTCCTCCACAATTAATAATATGTGGGAATTCTTCTAACAGGAAGAGAGTCCTAATATTGTTTGACTGAAAGAAATGTCAATTATTAACTATGATTATCATTACTACTTAAAAAACCACCTGACAATTTCTGTCATTCTTCAAATAATATACTTTGCTGAAAGTAAACTCAGAGTCACCAGCAATGACAGAAATTCTAATCATGTTACTAGACCTGGTTAGGGCTACATCATCTCCATAAAAGTAAATAACTCCAACTTTATATGGCAGAGCTGGTGGTCCTGCCATATTCCCTGCTAATGTCTCCTGAATCTGTCAAGTTGTTCCAAGAAAAACTTTTGGAGGGAACGAGGCTGGATTCACTTAATCTCTACCCTTGCACATACATAAACTTTAATTATCTGACTGTTAAGTTGACTGCTATAGTTTGATTAATATATGAATCCCTAGTTTGTTAAACACAGAAATATTTAGAGCCCACAACAAATTCCATTGCATATACACTCTGAAAGACCATGCTTTTAGAAACCACAGAGTTTGATGGATTTTTGCCAGGAGCATGGTCTCAGAAGATGATATTTAAGGAAGCTTGGGAAGAGTCAGCAGTTCCTAACTTAAGTGAAATCCTCTAGACTAAACTGATGCCATGTAAAATTCTAATTTACATTCCAGAGGAATCTTCAAGTGGGACGCAGCTACTTTGTTAGTTAGTAATTTCCTCTTTCTTTGGATTGATGATTGGAAACTGTGTGGTATCCAACTACAATTCCCTTCATTTTCTGTCCAAACATAAGAGGGTTTTTTGGTGTTGTCTTTTGTTTGTTTGTTTACTTAGAAAAAAACAATATTATTATAATCGAGTTTTCTAAGTCTATATAAAATCTCTTAAATTTAATTATTTCTCACCCTCATAACTAATTTTCTACCTAAATGGAAAAGTCACAGAAATTATCTCAAAATCAAATATCACACTTACACATTTTAAAGCATCCTGAAAATTTGCCTGGAGATTCTTCCCTCTAACTTTTCCATTGTCTTCTAGATAATTCCATCTCCAAACAAGATTTTATTGTTTCCCTTACATCTTTATGTATACCTTCAACTTAAATATATTCCCCAACAACCTATTTTAAGAGGTTTTCCATAGCCCCCTTTTCCTGTAATTTCTGCTTGCTTTGTCCACTTTGTAAATACAATACAACCTTTAAAATGCCTTCTCAGAAATTTAGATCAGTCTTGGGCAAGTATGAGTATGATGTTCTCAAGTTATTGTTCTTTACTTTTTCCTACAGATGAGTTATAAACAAGCCAGGTATTTTTTTTTTTTTCTTTTCTTTTCTATTTTTTGAGACTGAGTCTCCCTCTGTCACCAGGCTGGAGTTCAGTGGCACAATCTCAGCCCACTGCAACCTCCGCTGCCCAGGTTCAAGTGATTCTCCTGCCTCAGCCTCCCAAGTAGCTGGGACTACAGGCATGCGCCACCATGACAGCAAATTTTTGTATTTTTAGTAGAGACAGATTTCACCATGTTGACCTGGATGGTCTTGATCTTTTGACCTCGTCAAAAGATCTGCCCACCTCAGCCTCCCAAAGTGCTGAGATTACAGGCCAGAGCCACGGTGTCCAATCACAAGCCAGGTATTTTAAGCTGGGCAGCAAGAGACATTTTCTGGACCAATCTATCTTCTTCCTGCCTAGTTCTAGAGTAGCTAAGTATTTTTCCTTTTTTTTTTCTTTTTCTTTTTTTTTTTTTTTTTTTGAGATGGAGTCTCGCTCTGTTGCCCAGGCTGGAGTGCAGTGGCCAGATCTCTGCTCACTGCAAGCTCCGCCTCCCGGGTTCACGCAATTCTCCTGCCTCAGCCTCCAGAGCAGCTGGGACTACAGGCGCCCGCCACCTCGCCCGGCTTATTTTTTTGTATTTTTAGTAGAGACGGGGTTTCACCGTGTTAGCCAGGATGGTCTCGATCTCCTGACCTCGTGATCCGCCCGTCTCGGCCTCCCAAAGTGCTGGGATTACAGGCTTGGGCCACCGCGCCCGGCCAGTATTTTTCTACTCTGATTTACTATTTTATGTGGCATACTTTGGAAATTCGTCTCCATGGAAATGCTCAAACAGGGCCAGATAAGAGATCAGCAGGCATGTCTCCTAAGCCTGCCCTCTGATGGCTGATCATCTTTTAAAATTGCCTTTTCAATTCTTAATTTATATTGATAGCTCTTGGTTGAAAAGAGAGATAATCCTGTCAACAGCTGCTCACAGTCACTTCATTCCATTGAGTGATTGTTACTTGACCAGTTAGGTTAGCAGCATGGCTCCTGCCATTCCTAAGAAATTATTATGTAACTGTTGTGTTTTGCCTTCAAATTCCACATTTATTCTAGTAACCTTTGTATTGTGACATTTTTCCTTAGGGTGTTTCTGTCACACTTCTGCTCTTACTGATGGCTAGCCTCTTCTCCCTTCAAGACTGCATTAATAAATCATCACATTCTAGAATTAAATAGGATTTCCTTTATGCCTGTTCATAACCTGATATTTAAATAAATGCCATAAAAACCTGCTTGAATGGAAATCTTCATGAAACTCCATTGAGGGATGGAGTCACTCTTAGAGTGAGACTGCATATAGACCTTATATAGATCTTTGTTTCACAGATGATATGATCATCTGTGTAGAAAACCATAAGGGACCAACAACCAAAACAAAATAGAACAATAACAAAAAACTACCAGTGCTAGTAAATAAATTTAGCCAAGTCTCAGAATACCAAGTTATTAGTGTGTGTGTGTGTTGCAGTTAAATATCACATATAGCAGTATGATTTTAAAATTTGATATATTTCATCGTAAACTTAATAAAAATATGTATAAGAACGGTACACAGAATATTATAGATTAGAAATGAACACTAAAAAGGCAGCTGGAAAATCCCCACATATTTGCAAACCAAGTAATCTATTTGTAAATAACCCACAGGTCAGAAGAATAAATTAAAATGGAAAATTTTAAAAAAATATTTTGAACTGAATATGCCATATTGCAACTTGTGGAATTAAGCTGAACAAAACCATACTGAGAAAAATTTTAAAATGCTTAAACAAATAGGGATTTATATCAGTGTGATGGAGTGAGGGGAACAATATTTTTAAGTTGCCAATTCTTTCATGTTGATCTATAGTAGATTCAATACAATCCTAATTAAAATTTCAGCATATGTTTTGTAGAAATTTATCAGCTAATCATAAAATATATGTATAAATTCAAAGGACTTGGAATACATAAAAGAACATTGAAAACTAACAATTTTGTAGGAGATACACACCACCTGAAATAAAGACTTTACTCCCATCTGTAGTTACCAATGCGGTTGATATGGTGCTGGTCTAAAAATAGATAATTAGATTAAGGTAACAGAATAGAGTCCAGAAATTGGCACACATTTGTACAGTTAATGTATTTTCAACCATGGCACCAAAATGATTCAATAGGGAAATGAAAGTGTTTTCAATGCATGCTGCTGCAACAACTTGCTGTTAAAGTGATTTAAAAAAATGAACTTCAGTTTTACAGATCAATGAGACAGAAAATTAACAAGGATATTCAGGATTTGAACTCAGCTCTGGACCAAGCAGACCTAATAGACATCTACAGAACTCTTCACCCCAAATCAACAGAACATACATTCTTCTCAGCACCACATTGCACTTATTCTAAAATTGACCACATAATTGGAAATAAAACACTCCTCAACAAATGCAAAGGAACAGAAATCATAACAAACAGTCTCTCAGACCACAGTGCAATCAAATTAGAACTCAGGATTAAGAAACTCACTCAAAACTGCACAACTACATGGAAGCTGAACAACCTGCTCCTGAATGACTAGTGGGTAAATAACAAAATTGAGGCAGAAATAAATAAGTTCTTTGAAACTAATGAGAACAAAGACAAAACGTACCGGAATATCTGGGACACAGGTAACGCAGTGTTTAGAGGGAAATTTATAGTACTAAATACCTACAGGAGAAAATGGGAAAGATCTAAAATCGACACCCTAACATCACAATTAAAAGAACTAGAGACGCAAGAGACAATCAATTCAAAAGTTAGCAGAAGATAAGAAATAACGAAGATCAGAGCAGAACTGAAGGAGATAGAGACACGAAAAACCCTTCAAAAAATTAATGAATCCAGGAGCTGGTTTTTTGAAAATATTAACCAAATAGAGAGACCACTAGCCAGACTAATAAAAAAGAAAAGAGAGAAGAATTAAATAGACACAATAAAAATGATAAAGGGGATATCAACACTAATCCCATAGAAATACAAACTACCATCAGAGAATGCTATAAACATCTCTACACAGATAAACTAGAACATCTAGAAGAAATAGATAAATTCCTGGACGTATACACTCTCCCAAAAATAAACCAGGAAGGAGTCGAATCACTGAAGAGACCAATAACAAGTTCTGAAATTGAGGTAGTAATTAATAGTCTATCAATCAGCTGGGTGCGGTGACTCACACCTGTAATCCCAGCACTTTGAGAGGCTGAGGCATGTGGATTGCCTGAGCTTAGGAGTTGAGACCAGTCTGGGCAACGTGGTGAAACCCCGTCTCTACTAAAATACAAAAAATTAGCCAGTTCTGGTGGCATGTGCCTATAGTCCCAGCTACTTGGGAAGCTGAGGCAGGAGAATTGCTTGAACCTGGGAGACGGAGGTTGCAGTGAGTTTAGATCGCACCACTGCACTCCAGCCTGAGTGACAGAGCAAGACTACTTCTCCAAAAAAAAAAAAAAAAAAAAAGCCTACCAAAAAAATCCCAGGACCAGACAGATTCACAGCCGAATTCTACCAGAGGTACAAAGAGGAGCTGGTACCATTCCTTCTGAAACGATTCCAGATAATAGAAAAAGAGGGACTCCTCCCTAACTCATTTTATGAGGCCAGCATCATCCTGATACCAAAACCCGACAGAGATACAACAAAAAATGAAAATTTCAGGCCAATATCCCTGATGAACATTGATGGGAAAATCCTCAATAAAATATTGACTAACTGAGTTCAGCAACACTTCAAAAATCTTATCCACCACGATCAAATCGGCTTCATCCCTGGGATGCAAGGCTGGTTCAACATACACAAATCAATAAACATAATCCATCACATAAACAGAACCAATTACAAAAACCATATGATCATCTCAATGGATGCGGAAAAGGCCTTCGATAAACTTCAATACCCTTTCATGCTAAAAACTCTTAATAAACGAGGTATTGATGGAATGTATCTCAAAATGAGAAGAACTGTTTACGACAAACCACAGCCAATATCATACTGAATAGGCAAAAGCTGGAAGCATTCCCTTTGAAAACCAGCACAAGACAAGGATGCCCTCTCTCTCCACTCCTAAACATAGTATTGGATGTTCTGGCCAGGCCAATCAGGCAAGAGAAGGAAATAAAGGGTACTCAAATAGGAAGAGAGAAAGTCAAAAATTGTCTCTGTAGATGACATGATTGTATATTTAGAAAACCCCATCATCTCAGCCCCTAAGCTCCTTAAGCTGATAAGCAACTTCAGCAAAGTCTCAGGATAGAAAATCAATGTGCAAAAATCACAAGCATTGCTATACACCAATAATAGACAAACAGAGAGCCAAATCATGAGTGAACTCCCATTCACAATTGCTACAAACAGAATAAAATACCTACTAATACAACTTACAAGGGATGTGGAGGACTTCTTTAAGGAGAACTACAAATCACTGCTCAAGGAAATAAGAGAGGACACAAAAAATGGAAAAACATTTCATGCTTATGGATAGGAAGAATCAATATCATGAAAATGGCCATACTGCCCAAAGTAATTTACAGATTCAATGCTATCCCCGTCAAGCTACCATTGATTTTCCTCACAAAATTAGAAAAAAAACTGCTTTAAATTTCATATGAAACCAAAAAAGAGTCCGTATAGCTAAGACAATCCTAAGCAAAAAGAACAAAGCTGGAGGCATCACACTATCTGACTTCAAACTATACTACAAGGCTACAGTAACAAAAACAGCATGCTACTGGTACCAAAACAGATATATAGAGCAATGAAACAGAACAGAGGCCTCAGAAATAACATCACACATCTACAGCAATCTGATCTTTGACAAACCTGACAAAAACAAGAAATGGGGAAAGGATTCCCTACTTAATAAATAGTGTTGGGAAAACTGGCTAGATGTATGCAGAAAACTGAAACTGGACCCCTTCCTTACATCTTATACAAAAATTTACTCAAGGTGGATTAAAGACTTAGCATGAGACCTAAAACCATAAAAATCCTAGAAGAAAACCTAGGCAATACCATTCAGGGCATAGGCATGAGGAAACACCAAAAGCAATGGCAACAAAAGCCAAAATTGACAAATGGGATCTAATCAAACTAAAGAGCTACTGCACAGCAAAAGAAACTATCATCAGACTGAACAGGCAACCTAAAGAATGGGAGAATATTTTTGCAATCTATCCATCTGACAAAGGGCTGATATCCAGAATCTACAAAGATCTTAAACAAATTTGCAAAAAAAAAAAAAAAAAAAAAAAAAGTCAAAGAGTGTGAGAAGGGTGAACATATACTTCTCAAAAAAAAAAAAAAAAAAAAAAAGGCATTTATGTGGCCAAAAAACATATGAAAAAAACCTCATTATCACTGATCATAAGAGAAATGCAAATTAAATCACAATGAGATACCATCTCAGGCCAGTTAGAATGGCGATCATTAAAAAGTCAGGAAAAAACAGATGCTGGAGAGGATGTGGAGAAATAGGAATGCTTTTTACACTGCCGGTGGGAGTGTAACCATTGTGGAAGACAGTGTGGTGATTCCTCAAGGATGTAGAATGAGAAATACCATTTGACCCAGCAATCCCATTACTGGGTATATATCCAAAATATTATAAATCATTCTACCCTAGAGACACATGCACACGTATGTTTATTGCAGCACTATTCACAATAGCAAAGACTTGGAACCAACCCAAATGCCCATCAATGATAAACTGGATAAAGAAAATATGGCACAGATATAGCATGGAATACTATGCAGCCATAAAAAAGGATGAGTTCATGTCCTTTGCCGGGACTTGGATGAAACTGGAAACCATCATTCTCAGCAAACTAGCACAGGAACAGAAAACCAAATACTGCATGTTTTCACTCACAAGTAGGAATTGAACAATGAGAGCACACAGACACAAGGAGGGTAACATCGGACACTAGGACCTGTTGGGGGTGGGGGCTAGGGAAGGGATAGTATTAGGAGAAATACCTAATGTAAATGACGGGTTGATGGGTGCAGCAAACCACCATGGTACATGTATACCTATGTAACAAACCTGCACGTTCTGCACATGTATCCCAGAACTTAAAGTATAATAAAAAAATGAACGTCAACTTATACCTCACACAGTAAGTAAAAATTGCTTTGAGATGGAACATAGGCTAAAAATATAAACTTCTACAAGAAAACATAAGTATCTTCCTAGTCTCATGGTAAGCAAACATCCTTCCTTCCTTTCTCTTTTTCTCTGTTTCTCTCTCTCTCTCTGTTTCTCTTTCCCTTCTCTTCTCCTTCCTTCCTTCCTTCCTTCCTTCCTTCCTTCCTTCCTTCCTTCCTTTCTTCCTTCCTTCCTCCCTCCCTTCCTTCTTTCCCTTCCCTTCCTTTCCTTCTTTCCTTCCTTCCTTCCTCCTTCCCTCGCCACTCTTCCTCCCTCCCTCCCTTCCTTCCTTCCTTCCTTCCTTCCTTCCTTCCTTCCTTCCTTCCTTCCTTCCTTCCTTCCTTTCCTTCCTTCCTTCCTTCCTTCCTTCCTTCCTTCCTTCCTTCCTTCCTTCCTTCCTTCCTTCCTTCCTTCCTTTCTTTCTTTCTTTCTTTCTTTCTTTCTTTCTTTCTTTCTTTCTTTCTTTCTTTCTTTCTTTCTTTCTTTCTTTCTTTCTTCCTTTCCTTTCTTTTTCTTTCTATCTTTCTCCTTCTTTCTCTTTCTTTCCCTTTCTTTCTTTCTTTTTTTGAGGACCCAATAAACAAACTACAGATGAAAGGAACATATCTACAATTAATTTGACAAAGCCAAATAAAACCACAATGACACACCACTGCATACCCACTAGAATTAGAAAAGTCTAGTAACACTCAATGTTTGTATGAATGTAGAAGTTAGTGATGGAAGAATAAAATGGTAGAATCATTTTGGAAATTAACTTCTCAGATTTTCTTAAAAGTAGACAAAGTTATTTTGAAGACCATGTTATTTCATACCTAGATATTTAAACAGGAGACAGGAAAACATATATACACAAAAAAGTGCATGAGAATGTTGATACGATTTGTCTATGACCCCACCCAAATCTCATCTTGATTTGTAGTTCCCATAATCCCTGTGTGTCATGAGAGGGACCTGATGGGAAGTAATCAAATCATAGGGTCGGTTCCTCCATGCTCTTCTCATGATCGTGAGTTTTCATGAGATCTGATGGTTTTATATGTTTCTGGCATTTCCCCTACTGGCACTCATTCTCTCTCCGGCCACCCTGTTAACAGACACCTTCTACCATGATTGTAAGTTTCCTGAGGCTTCCCCAGCCACGCGCAACTGTGGGCTGATTAAACCTCTTTTCTTTATACACTACCCAATCTTGAGTATTTCTTCACAGCAGTGTAAGAACCAATTAATACAGATGATGTCCATAACAACTTTATTCATAATTGTTAAAGAGAGCAAACATTAAACATCTATCAACTAAGGATGGCTAGACAAATGGTTGTATATCCATATAGTCAAATAAGACTTAGGAAATTAAAACAAAAATGTAATAAGCTACTAATACACACAAAAATTATAAATCTCAAAAATATTAAGCTATTCAGCTGTTCAAAAGATGCCAGACACTCTGCAGTTAAATGCGAATTTCTCTTACAGTCAAGTAATAATGAAGCAAATGATTTTAAGAGATCAGAACAGTGGTAGTTTTTTGATAGATAGAATAGGGGTAAGTATGCAGTTTAGGTAGAAGTATAATGAATCTTTCTTAAATGATGAAAATATTTTTATATTTTGGTAGAAATATGAGTTATTCAGGTGAAGATATTTTCAAAATATTTTGAATTGTACACATAATTTTGTGCATTTCACTGGACCTAAAATATACCTCATAAAAAGACCACTCCCAGACATATATGTTAAATCTTTAATGCAACTTCAGACACTTCAGTGAAACACTTTGAAAAGCACTTATCAGTTAACAGGAGTGTTTAGTTTAAAGCCTTTTAAGCATAGAATTTATATGCTCACAACATTTTTTTTTTTTTTTTTTGAGATGGAGTCTTGCTTTGTCGCCCAGGCTGGAGTGCAGTGGCGCGATCTTGAATCACTGCAAGCTCCACTTCCTGGGTTTGCGCCATTCTCCTGTCTCAGCCTCCTGAGTAGCTGGGACTACAGGCACCCGCCACCACGCCCAGCTAGTTTTTTTTTTTTTTAGTTTTTTTTGTGTGTGTGTGTGTGTTTTTTTTTTTTTTTTTTTTTTTTTTTGTATTTTTAGTAGAGACGGGGTTTCACCGTATTAGCCAGGATGGTCTTGCTCTCCTGCCCTCGTGATCTGCCCACCTCAACCTCCCAAAGTGCTGGGATTACAGATGTGAGCCACCATATCTGGCCTAAAAAATGCTCCTACATTTTCAAAAATAAACAAAATGAGTGGGTATTAGTCCATTTGCATTGCTATTAAGAAATACCTGAGACTGGGTAAGTTATAAAGAAGAGAGGTTTATTTAGCTCACAGTTATGCAGGCTATTCACAAGGCACAATGCTAATATCAGCTTCTGATGAGAGCCTCAGAAAGCTTCCAATCATGGTGGAAGGTGAAGGGGAGCCAGCATGGTGAGAAAGGGAGCAAGAAAGAGAGGAGGAAGTGCCAGGATCCTTTTAAACAAACAGTTCTCCTGTAAACTAATAGAGCAAGAACTCACACATCATTAAAGGTATGGAGCTAAGCCATTCATGAGCAATCCTTCCCCATGATCTAACACTTCCCACTAGACCCCACCTCCAACATTGGGGAGCACATGAGATTTGGAGGGTGCACACATCCAAAAATAACAGGGTGATTTCACTGGCAATAATTAGAAACCTATAGATATCCGTTACCAGATCTCAAGTTGAGAGCTGGCTTCACAAAAGTGATAAGAATTGAGTAACAGTCTTCAGTGTATTTTTGTAAAAAGTCTAATATCTGTGACCTAAGAGAGTATTTAGCATTCTCATGTAATCAAGATATTCATACTTCTACACATTTCTAATCTCACCCTAATTTCATATTTTCCAAATATTGTAAATACATGAAACATCTTTAAAATAGAAGCCTACCCCTTCTCTTGGGATTTTGGCATCATTTTGGCATTATATGTGATGAAGTTGTTCAAAGAGGCAAGGAAAAATACAATATATCACTATAGTATCAAATTATATTAATTTTTCACTTCATGTATGTAACAATCTTGATACTACTTTCCAAACATAAAAATAAACTTAAAAGATTTTCCTTCCTTTTACAAGTGATACTTTTGCTTTTTAATGTACTTTAGTATTAAAAGTATTCGTTGAAGCATTTTATTTAATTTCAAATAAATATTTTTAACATCACATTATGATATTATTAATTGTTTTGAGATTGTATCTGTACTAGTTCAAATGTCACGTTCTTGGCTTTACCTCCGCTGTGTGCTCTAATTAGAGATGCTCCTCATGTTGTCTTCCTCCTTGCCATACAAACATGTGCCTTTTTGCATTACTGTGTTTTATTTTCTCTCTGGTGATTATCCTTATCTGAAATAATTGTTGCTTACATTTTTTTAAAAAATCTCTGCTTATTATCATCTGTTTTACAATGACAATGATTTGTCTTGCTTATGCTATATCTCCAGTGCCTATGATATTGCCAGATGCAGATTAGGCATTCTTTAAGTATTTGAATGAAACAAAGAATGAATACACTTTGTAAAGATATCTAAAATAGCAGGTTTGTGTTGCATTTATTCATTTATATTTCTTTATATTTGTCTTCCATTTATTAAATGGCAAGGAGAAGAAATTTACATTGAGAAGACAAGAGTAGAAAGAGATCAGCACTGTGGGATTGTAAAAATAATTGTGCAATTTGATATGTTTAAATGATCATAACCATGCTCTGATTCACACCACAGTGGGAATAATTCTAGTCTCAAGAAATGGATTGAAAAAAATCTCATGCTTCAGTTTTGTAATCTCATGTGTAAGTAGATAAGCAGATTTTTTTAAAGGTCATTGAAATATGATTATAACCATTTACTAAAGAAAAAAAAAGTGTTCAGTCCCAAAGCTTTTTACATCTTGATAAGCAGAGTAAGAACAGTTAAATCTAGTCCAAGTTTGCCTTAGATAAATGGCTATCAGACTCCATTAGCCAGTGATTCTGCCTTCTTTCATCTTGTGCAATGAGGAGGGAAAAGTAAACCATTAAATCACAAAAGGCAGCATTGAAACACTTGGAAAGTAGTTCAAATATGGACAGATCTGTTGGAAAGAGCATCAGTGTGATCTACTAATTACTAACAGGCAAAATGATATGAACGAAACTATCCTGGACCAATTTCTGTAAACCTTGAATATTTCTTCGTTACTCGGGTTACATTTCCCCTCACCATTTACTACCCCATCACAACCTGAAGCACCAGTTTAAATCATTCATTTAAACTTGATCATATGGGGCAATTTAAAGTTCTTACTTCCTCTTGCCAGCTTACAAACACATCAATACTAGGAGTCTTTCAAATTCCAAAATGAAAGTCACTCACTTTATATTTAATTGTCATACTAATAATAATCATCATCATCATTATCATCATAGTCATCATTAACATTGCCATCATCCCAATAGTTTAATAATGCCTGGATAGTGCAGAGGTGAACAAGCCTTTCAGGACTGTTAATATTGATTTCAGCATCAGCCATGACCTTGTTTGGCCCTCCTATGCATGACCCTTGGATATGTATAGCAAGAATCAGATAATGACATCAAATGATTTACAAAAGCTAATTAGTAAAAATAACCAACTAATTTTTATCACTGCTTTTTTTAAAGGTTGGTAATCCCCAAACATAGTCCTGATCATTATTATTTCCATGCTTTTAGATTATATCATTGAAAGTTAATGTGCTTTTGAAAATTTTCAATGTCATTCATTTATTCAATTTTCCTTTACTCATTTATTTGTAAAAGCATCTTTGGATTCATCAACCATTTTTTTCTTGTCATTAGATACTATTAGATGTCATTTCCTTACAGAAAAGCATTGATGGAAGACACCCTGAAAGAATAATAAAAGACAAGGATTTAACTAAGTAATGAATGGCAAGAAAACATTTAAAAGAAACAAAAGGTAACAGGGTCAAAGATACTAAAGTAATAGAAAGAGAATCTAATTTAAAAGATTACACTTAAGTGTAATCTCAAAATATCCAATATCATGTACAAAGTTTCTTTTTTTTTTTTTTTTTAGCTTTTAATTTATTTTTTATTTTTTATTTTTATTTATTTATTTATTTATTTATTTATTATTATTATACTTTAAGTTGTAGGGTACATGTGCATAATGTGCAGGTTTGTTACATATGTATACTTGTGCCATGTTGGTGTGCTGCACCCATCAACTCGTCATTTACATCAGGTATAACTCCCAGTGCAATCCCTCCCCCCTCCCCCTCCCCATGATAGGCCCCGGTGTGTGATGTTCCCCTTCCTGAGTCCAAGTGATCTCATTGTTCAGTTCCCACCTATGAGTGAGAACATGCGGTGTTTGGTTTTCTGTTCTTGTGATAGTTTGCTAAGAATGATGGTTTCCAGCTGCATCCATGTCCCTACAAAGGACACAAACTCATCCTTTTTGATGGCTGCATAGTATTCCATGGTGTATATGTGCCACATTTTCTTAATCCAATCTGTCACTGATGGACATTTGGGTTGATTCCAAGTCTTTGCTATTGTGAATAGTGCTGCAATAAACATATGTGTGCATGTGTCTTTATAGCAGCATAATTTATAATCCTTTGGGTATATACCCAGTAATGGGATGGCTGGGTCATATGGTACATCTAGTTCTAGATCCTTGAGGAATCGCCATACTGTTTTCCATAATGGTTGAACTAGTTTACAATCCCACCAACAGTGTGAAAGTGTTCCTATTTCTCCACATCCTCTCCAGCACCTGTTGTTTCCTGACTTTTTAATGATCGCCATTCTAACTGGTGTGAGATGGTATCTCATTGTGGTTTTAATTTGCATTTCTCTGATGGCCAGTGATGATGAGCATTTTTTCATGTGTCTGTTGGCTGTATGAATGTCTTCTTTTGAGAAATGTCTGTTCATATCCTTTGCCCACTTTTTGATGGGGTTGTTTGTTTTTTTCTTGTAAATTTGTTTGAGTTCTTTGTAGGTTCTGGATATTAGCCCTTTGTCAGACGAGTAGATTGCAAAAATTTTCTCCCATTCTGTAGGTTGCCTGTTCACTCTGATGATAGTTTCTTTTGCTGTGCAGAAGCTCTTTAGTTTAATGAGATCCCATTTGTCAATTTCGGCTTTTGCTGCCGTTGCTTTTGGTGTTTTAGACATGAAATCTTTGCCCATGCCTATGTCCTGAATGGTACTACCTAGGTTTTCCTCTAGGATTTTTATGGTATTAGGTCTAACATTTAAGTCTCTAATCCATCTTGAATTAATTTTCGTATAAGGAGTAAGGAAAGGATCCAGTTTCAGCTTTCTACTTATGGCTAGCCAATTTTCCCAGCACCATTTATTAAATAGGGAATCCTTTCCCCATTTCTTGTTTCTCTCAGGTTTGTCAAAGATCAGATGGCTGTAGATGTGTGGTATTATTTCTGAGGACTCTGTTCTGTTCCATTGGTCTATATCTCTGTTTTGGTACCAGTACCATGCTGTTTTGGTTACTGTAGCCTTGTAGTATAGTTTGAAGTCAGGTAGCGTGATGCCTCCAGCTTTGTTCTTTTGACTTAGGATTGTCTTGGAGATGCGGGCTCTTTTTTGGTTCCATATGAACATGATGTTTTGTTGATCTGAGCTAAGTACTTTTGGAATCTTCATTTTGTGGTTAATTATGCTGCAAGAATCTCTATATAAGATTAGTGCCTGATTATATGGTGGGAAAGATATATTTTTCCAAATGTTGTTATACTTAAAAAAAAATTTTGGATTGTGTTACACATACAGTAATATAAAACATTTTATGCTGATAATTTTATCTTATTATCTGCAATACGGGTGTGGCTTATCCTCTACTTATTTGACAAAATACATTACCTCATGTAATTACAATTTATTTGATATCTTTAATAAAATATTTTAAGCTAGATCTCTTGGAGGCTGTCACATATCCTTTCCTAATATCATTTTATACATGATCAGCAATTGTTTTATAAAATGAAAAGTTAAATAAAACCACAGACCTTTATTCATATAACTCCATGGTGGTCTTCGTTAGCAAACTCTGATATTTTATTAGTAAGATGATTTTAAATAATATATTTTTAAAACTTTCACATACAAATTAAAAAAAATTAAAGGACAAAAATCAGGTAAATTTACTATGGTTTATAATTTGCCACACATTATCACTAGCTGGTCTTTTTATTCATTGTGTATTTGCTATACTATTCTAAACCTATTTGTTGTAATATTACATGGGAATTCCACAAATCTTGCAATGGGCTAGCAAGTTAATCTTCATTAAAAAATTCACTAAAATTATTAAAGTTGTATTTTTTTACAGATTTAATTCTAAACATTAAGTGGTGCATCTGATAGTTTATTCTTTATTAATATATAATGTAATAAAAATTACTCAATGTAAACTCCTCGAAAGGATGGTTAGCTTTTTGACTGCCATAGGTGAATTTCTGAAACACAAAGTAAATATACAATTATCCATTAATAAGCAGACATTTATTACCAACTATGTGTAAAGTGTCTCAGTATCCAAAAGAAAAATGAAATTATTTTAGTTAAATATCAGTGAAACAATTTGCCTTTTCTAACTGAAACCATGTGAAATTCACCTTTAACGGTCCTGTATGTTGTGGGCTCTGCAAGCATCCTGTGAGTACTCCTCATGTATGAATGAATGTGTAGCTGGAGAGAAACATGCCTATATTACTTGTTTTGAATGAAAATCCCATTTCATAGATTAGCTAGTGCAATCACTTTTCAATTCAAAACATATCCAAATTCATGCAACAACATGATAGACCCTGATGTGAACGGAGTTTTCTGTGCATAATTCGGATGGGATCATATATTGAGGTAAGGGTTGCCAGGGAAGATTGTGTGTAATTTATAATAATAACACTTATTTTAGTGAATATTTATGACACAGAGTATATCAGATTTCAGCTAGAAAAGCAAAACCAGTAAGACATATATATGAACAGATTGCAAGAAATTGTCCCACAACTAATTGTGTCACACCTGTGACCCCATTTCCAACACAGCTCACGTGATTCCTAATTGTTCTAAGCAAGCTGTGGTGGTTCAATTATCCTTACAGTAATTCTGTTATGGTTAGTTCTCTGACACAATTCTGACCAATGAAAGCTGAGAGACCAGCTATGAAAGTTCTTTGAAAATATGCACAAGGATGCTTTTGTAGTCATAAGGGATGCTTAAAATGTAGTTATAAGAGATGCCACAACTGTTTTACAAACATGAAAACAGAGGTAGGAACAAAACAGGAAGTATAGGAAGAACTTGGTCCTCTATAGTATTATCCAGCCACTCAATAAACCACCTTTGCAAGCTCTGCCATATTTATCTTTTATACACACACACACACACACACACACACACACACTTTTTTTGATAACACCTTTTTCTTGTTTATTTTGTTTGGATAAGAAATTTTGGTTAAATCAATTGATAGCCTTTTAACTGATACAGAAGCCAAATGGAATCAGAAGTAGCTTAGTAAATGGTGAAATCAAATGATTCAAATGCTCATTGGCATTACAAAAAAGTGGTCAGCAGCATGTCGTCCTTTGAATGTGAATTGTGGAATCACAGTATTTGAAGCTGGGAGTCACAGCAATTCTTCCCACAGTGGTTCTCAGGCTTTAGCATGTGCCAGAATCACCTGAAGTTGAGTTGTGAGATTTCAGGCTTCTCTTCTAACATGGACCTCTCAATTTTCTCTGAGTAATTCTCTTATAACTGCTCTCATTTGGCTTGAAGTAAAGACAAGCCCTGCCTCTCAGGCATTTTCATCTGCTTGAATTTTCTCAATGAATCCTCTCAATAAATCTCTAGTCTTACTGATATGAGGTAGGAGGGGACTCTGCCTAAGCCTAGGCGTGGCAGGCAGAGAGGAGGAGGACTGCACTTTGTGGAGCGTCCCTTACGATATTGTCCCTGTCTGTTGCCTGGGACTGACTGAAGCCAGCAGTGCCATATAGGCAAGACCCTCCAAACCTGGATCTGGTCTCATAAATTCTAGTTTTGGGGAGACTACCTCAAGATGATCTATTTTCCCCACGGCACTGACATGCTGATTTTAGGTGACTCGGTTACATCAAAACACAGGAAAGGTTCAGGACTCTTGGCTATCAGTGGTCCACTGATGAGTTTTGAGCTTGAACCATGTGAGGCTGGGCATTAGCTCTCTCACCCCTACGTTCTGACCATGACGCTGCCTCCAGTCTGCAGCACCCAAAGGCAACTGGAGTGTTAGTAGGCATCCTTTATTTTTTGCACTCCCAGCCATTGGCACTTGGGCAGTCGCTCCACCCCCTCAGGCAGTCCTCCAGGGTTGACCTTGCCAATCCCGGTTGAATTGTTTCAAGACTCTGGGTCTGCAGCAACAAGCCACTTCTTAATTATATCCCTCATGCTTCAATAGCTAAATCTTAAGCTGTACGATCCAGAAACGGACATTTCTTACATAAATGGGACTTCTGCACACAGCACTTTATCCACTCTATTGGCGGTTCTATGTAGAAGTTAGGTTTGTGGTTAACATTGAAATGTCTCACATTTTAATAATGTAGTGCTTACAACCTAAAGAGTTCAAGAGAGGTCATAATTGGAAGATATGTCATTCTGCATTTATGCTATTATATGCCAAACAGTAAATTTAACAAGACAAGCAAATTATTATTCACATTTTCCTGCATACCCTGGTTAATACTTGCATTTGTGGGAAACATCAACAGCCATTGAGAGAGTCTTTGGAAGCTCATATTCACTGGCTGTTTGATGATGCGGTGTCATGAGTGAGAATGTGAACAGATTTAAGTAAAAGTGACCGGAAAACTGCAAAAACAAGAAGATTGTAAGTGTTTTTATACAGCTGGGTTCTAAAGAGCCATGGTGTTATGAGTAACACCCTTGTTTTTCATAGTGGGAAATATGAAATATGATATATTCTTTGGAGAATATAGATCACAGAGGGTTGGTTCTTGGACTGAAATGGAAAAGACAGTGTGTAGCACTAGAAGATTCTTCCCGTGCATTCACTGAACATGAAATATCACCTCTTCTTCACTTCATTCCAAATTGTCATTGATAAATCCATATATTTCACATGGGCCCTTATATTTTGTAATGCATTATAAATTTAAAGATTTTATATAAAGAAGGATCTTATGAAATATTACTCTCAGAATGCCTTGAAAACCCTGAGTTAAATACTCTGGGAAACTTCGAGAACTTCTCATTTAGAATCTCTTCACTTATCATGCATGGCATTCAACTTTGAGTCCTTAGCCAATTTAGAAACAATAGAAATAATTCTATTTAATTCTATTCCACATTTATCTATGGATACATTAGTAAATACACACACACAAACAGACACATACATTATCTCAACATTCATTACCTTAAATCTTGCAATTCAAATTAAGGAACAACATCTAAGAAAAAAATGTCTATACCATTTATAACTTGACATGGTTTGAATGTGTGTCCCCTCCAAATCTCATGTTGAGATAAAAGCCCCAGTTTTGGAGGTGAGGCATAGTAGGAGGTGTTTGGATCATGGGGGCAGATCTCTCACGAACGTCTTAGTGCCATCCATCCTTGTGATAATGAGTGAGTATGCACTCTGTGTTCATGTGGGATCTGGTTCTCTAAAAGAACGTGGCATCTCCACCTTCTCTCTTGCTCTCTCTCTTGCCATGTGACTTGCCCGCTACCCCTTTGCTTTCTGTCATCATTGTAAGCTTCCTGAGGCCCTCACCAGAAGCTAAGCAGATGCTAACACCACACTTCCTGTACAGCCTTCAAAAGTGTGAGCCAATTAACTCTCTTTACTTAATAAATTACCCAGTTTCAGAGATTTCTTTATAGCAATGCAAAAATGGCCTAACACATAACTTAAATAATATATAGTAATATCTAATATGTATTTACATTGTAAATTATCTTATCCTCTTATAAATATTAACATATTAATTTGTTACAACCTTCATGTGATATAGTTATAATTTTTATCCAGCCTTTGAAAATAAAAAATTTAAGGAAAAAGGAGGTTAAATAACTGCTCATAATCACAAAGCTTGTAAATGCAAGATGGAGTTTTAACTCAGAAAGCCAAATTCTCAACCATATTTTTACTGCCTCTCATATGACTGATTTATTTTCTCTCTCTCTTGATTTTACATTCATGTATAGTTTGTCCTGAAATGAATTTTTAAGGAATACATTCTTTAAAACAAAGTGTTTCACAAGAAAATTTTGTTGTTAATCATGTTGAAATGAGAGACTGCGATTCTGGGGCATTTTAAAAGCAGTGCATAATAAATTAATTCAGTAGAGATTATATTTGCTCAAAATATTTAGCAATACAAAATTTCCATAAGGCAAATTTTGGATAGCTCTTCAGCATGTGAAATGACATCATGAGAAAGACACCTGAAAACTCTGCATACACAATAACTGATTAGACAATTACTGGGATTATACATACATTTTCGTGAGCCAGCACAGCAATTATTTTTCTCTGAACTGCAGGACCAGAAAGGTCACAACTGACCACCCAGAAGTTTGATCAATTTAACAACTGCCTCTAAACTCTCCCTGGAGTCCATGATTCCTCTATTTATTGGAAAACCTCAATCTTAATTTTTAGTCTACAAAAATGATCATTTTTATTTGATAGAACACTCAAAAGCAGTAAAAAAAAAAAAAAAAAAAAAAAAGTCACTATAGTCCACTGGTTTTAAAGTTGGTTTTAGTTGTACTCTAAAACTAGAAAAAGTGGGTTACTTATTAAAACCATATTTTCCAATTAAGTTCTTGCAAGGGTTCAGATTGCACACAGTACTATTATGCAGGGCTATTTAAGGAGGTGCTATAACTCTTAAAAAGTGGTGCATGCTCAGTTCCAGACATGGGTTTTTATGACACTTTCACATTTTCATTTGATCGTGTAGTAAATAATAACATAAAATCCCATACAATGGCCAAAATTAGAGTTACATAATCCTCTGAGTACTCTTAACTTGTAGAAGGGTATGTTTTGATCATTTTTAAAGAATGGATATATGTTTTTGTGTGTGTTTCTTATTAAAATATTTAGAATAAACTTGAGATGTTGTATACATTTTTGATGATGTAATATAAAGCTAGTTGTGCCTCCTAATTACATTATATATTTCAGGCTATAATTTAAAATAATCTATTATTTTAAAGAGGAATTTTGAATTTGGAAACTCTAGATTTAGCCAAACCAAATAACTTACATTTTTATTTCCAAATCTCCACCCACACTGCAACGTATTCTAATTTTCTCCCATTATCTCACTGAAACACCATCTATTAATGTAATCAATGAACTGTACAAAAATAAATACAATAGGGCTATTTAATTTTTAAAAAAGTAATTTAATCTTTCAGTAACATAAACTAATGTGATCATAGTCCGCCTCTAAACCCCTATTAAATCTTTTGTTTCTTGGGTTAGTTAATAGAGTGATCTTTCAGCTTTCCTATTACCTTACTGTTTCTTCTCTTGTCCTTTTCTTTTCTATAAAGCCATATATTGACATTCTTCAAGGCTCAACCCTGGGCCCTTAGGAATCTCATTCTTACTCAAGGCTTTAACTGCCCCTTAGAGACAGATAATCCGTATCTATTTACACCTTCCCACAGGCCTCTCATTGAATTCTTCAGTAAACTTACAATCAGTCTCCCATTCTCTTACCTAGTTTTCTTCCAATGTTTATTATTATTTAATCCATTGCAAGAACAAAGAATAAATATTATTATTGACACCTTTCAAGATGCACTTCCCTAATCCAATCAATCAAAAGTCCTAATGTCCACTTAGATGTTTCTTCTCTATTTCTACTGCATATTTCAGTCTTTGCTACAATCATGTATTTCTTGCATTCTTTTACCTTGAGTTGACCTACCCACACATACTTACTACATTGCAAATATATTATCTGCATTTCTACCAGAACAATACTGTTGAAATGTAAATCTGATGATCCCCTTTGTGCGAAACTCTCCAATCAGTTATTTCTATTCTTCTGACAAGTACCAGATCCCTTGACATATCCTAATTGACCCTACCTACTCTGTTCTCTACCTACTTTTTTAGCCTCTCTTCTACTTATTTCCTCTTTTTTTCTCTTCACTTTTCATATCCTATTTTAGTCTTCATGGCCATGAGGTTTTCATTCAACATAGATATATTGAAAATGCTTTGTCTTCTTTATCAGGCAGCTTTTGCTGAAATTAATGGATAACTTTAGATCTACTGGCACATTCAATAGTAATTTATTATATCCTATAAAAGGCCAAGAGACATTTAGAAAGGGCAATATCATCAAAGCTCTGGGCTTTCATAATGTCTCTCTTATATCATATTCACCTACAATGCCTCCCCTTGGGTTATCATCTTGTCACGGGACAACAGGCTCTCCTTGCCCACCATCCTCCCAAAACCAATGAGAACAGCAGGTGTTGCAGGAAAGAAAATGTTTAATAAGCACCGGGTCAGCCAAACAAGAAGAGCAGGGAGAAATTTCTCCAACCCATCTCCCCAAGAATTCAGAGGCTAGTGTTTTTTAAGGGTACTTTGGCAAGCAGAGGACTGGGGAGCTTAAGCGATTCATTGTCTGGAGATAAAAATCACAGAAGTATCTAAAACCATCTTTGCACAGCTGAGTTAGTTCCTGGAAGGGGGTCTCAGGACTAGGTTTTGTCTCTTGGTCTGCCGCAATCCTAAATCTGGAAAATATCTCAAAGACCCAGTGCTTTAGGTTTCACAGTAGCGATGTTATCTATACGAGTAGTTGGGGGAGCTATAAATCTTGTGACCCCAGATTACATTCTCTGTACAGTAGGCAACTTATAGTAAAACAAGATAAGCAATGGTAGGTCATTGTTTAACTATTCCTATTCTTTAGCAAAGTTCAAGCCCCTTCTATAATTCTAGCCTTGTCTTATGAATGCAGTTTCAATCTCTGAACAAGGAGGAGAGTGTTTTCTGTACCTCAAAATTTAACTACAAACTAAACTTCTCTCATAATTATCTCAGACTCCATGTGAGAATAAGGAAAAAAAATAAAATTAATCTCTGATGTTAGAAGCAAGGCAGAGTCAGTCATGTTAGATTCCTCTTCTTATAATTCTACAAAGGTGGTTTCAGTCTCTGAAGATTTAATCATGAATATAGTATCTCAGAGTATTATATGCTTCATATAACACCTAAAGATAAAAGCTTTTGTTTTTTCTTTGTGTCTCATTTAAAGATGTAGAAATCCCTGAAGATCTCACAGATAATTTACCCCTATGCATAACTGGCCACAAAATGTTACATGCTTATGAGTGAAACAATAATACAAGTAATATGGAACACTCCTGAGTCTTCCTGAATATTCTCAATTAAATAAAACTCTCGCTCATAACTTTTCTGGAGTCTATTTCTACATATTGCATTTCCAGTGGGGTGGGTCATTGTTCTTTGTACTGTCACATAATTCTTGAGAAATGATCACAATATTGGGTTTGTATATGTATTGTAAACCAAAAATCATTTGAGGCTTCTTTCAATTAAGTTAAAGGTTTATTTTACCAATATTAAGGACTGTGGCCCATGACACAGCCTCAGAAGATCCTGAGAATATGTGCCCAAGATGGTTGAGTTACAGCTTGGTTTTATACAATTTAGGAAGACAGAGTTACAGGTAAAAAGGAAATTATCCACTGGAGTGGCCCCAAATGGTAGGACATCTCAAAACAAGGACTTCCAAGTCATTGGTGGATTCAAGTATTTCCTGATTGGCAATTGATTGAAAGAGTTAAGCTTTGCCTAAAGAGTTTGAAATTAGCCTAAACAATGCTCGAATTAAGATAAGGGGGGTTGTGGAAGCCAAGGTTCTTGTTATGTAGATGAAGTCTCCAAGTAGCAAGGTTCAGAGCGAATGATGGTAAATGTCCTTATCTAACCTTAAAAGGTGTCAGACTCTCTGGAAAATTCTACACAATTCAAATTTCCCTCACAAGAAACAGCTTTGCAGGGCCATGTAAAAATGTATCAAGGAAATATATTTTAGGGTAAAATACTTTAATTTCTTCAGAGTCTGCTGTCTCTCATGTCAGGTTGGAATTTGGTATTTTATTGCTACAAAGAGCCTGTTTTGTCAGTCCTGTGATCTGTATTTTAATGTTAATGCTGGTCAGTTGTACCTAAACTCTAAAAGGAGGAGGATATAAAGAGGCTTGTTCAGCACCCCCTTCATAAAATGGCTTGAACCAGTTTTCATGTTTCTTTGGAATGCCCTTAGCCAAGAGGAGAATCCATTCAATCAGCTAGGTGGCTTATGATTTTATTTTTGGTTTATAGTATGAACCTAATAAGATGCATGAAGTAAAATTCTCAATGACTGATAAAAAAAAAAAGAACATGAATCTATTTATATATAATTTTAGTTAGAGATCTACATTTAAACTCATTTGTGGGTCATCAAATTGAAGAGAAAGATTATTTCCAAAATGGCAGCATAAGGGTATCTATGAACCCACTCACAAGTAAAGGAAGCAAAACTGACTAAAACTGTAAAAGAACAACTATTTAAAGTCTCTGAAAATTGTACCAATGCTATACATTAAATTAAACAAAATCAGTTATTCAAAACAATCTACTAAAATCCCATAAGAACATCATAAGTTTGTGACATTCGAACCACAATTTGTTCACAATCCTATTTCTCCAACTCAATTTGATGAAAGCTCCTTTTAGGGCAGATGTGGCCAGAAGACACTCTTTCTCTCCTCACTCTTTTTCTCCTCTGTCTTGCTTCTAACATCAGAGATTAATTTTATTATTTTTCCTTATTCTCCAAGGATTATCTCATCTCACTGGGCAGGTCAGGCTGCCAGCATTTCTCAAACCTTCCAACTGCAATTTGAAGAGGCTAATTTCCTCTTCAATATGGCCAACCATTAAGGGAATCCCTTTCTTGATCCGGCTCCTATTGATAAGTTTGAGTCTGTATTTATTTGTAAGGTATAGAGGTTATACCCTATCTATGGTGGCTTTGTCTACCCTAGGCCCTACCCAGAGGCACAGCAGACCAAGAATAACGGGGCCTAATTGCTTTTCCCCAAGTTCACTTGCTAGGGTGGAATTTACACACTGGGAGAGATAAACAGAGAAGACAAGCGGTTATCACCCCACTCAATGCCTAGAGTAGTGGATCAGAGATTTTGACTAGTGGGGAGAGGCAGTTGATAAGAAAAACGAAAAGCAAAAACAAAACACAAAACAAAACAAAACAAAAAAATGCAGAGATTCCCCACAGTAACTGATTTTAGTAGAACGAGAGTATGAAAAATTTAAGCCTGAGAGTACTCTCAAAAACAGTAGATCATCTTAATTAAGAACAGCAAACTAAATCAAATGGACCATTGTTACAGCCTGTAGCCCAGGCACAGTGGCTCAGAGACTTTGCCCAGAGGGGAAAAAGGCCATGAGAACACTGAAACTCCTCCCCAAAGAAATTGATTTATTTAGAACAGTGTGGGGAATTTCAAACATAATCATGCTCTGGAAAACAATAGAGATTTTGATTATAAATCATTAAGAGGAAAATGGCAACACAGGAGATTAACAAGCTAACCTGCAGGCAGGCTAGTTTATCAAAGAGAACCAGGGGAAAACATAGCTAAGTAGAGGTCTGATGTCAAAATATACCTCAAAGATTGGCCTCAAAAACTACTCCTGCAAAGGGGCCCAGGTTTAGTTGAATCAGACTAAACCTGGGAGCACTTTATGTTTTAGGGAGCACTTTATGTTTTAGGACATTGTCAAAAAAAAAGAAAGAAAGAAAGAAATCTATTAATTAGTGGAAGTGAGTGTAATTAGTGGAAGTAATTAGTGGAACTGGGTGTAGTACCAAATGGGATAAACAGCTTAACAGAGAAATCAGAGAGGGAGAGAATAAAAGACATTCTTTCTAAAGCCTTTGCCATCCCAAGGTGAATGTGCACATGCCCAAGGTTACAACCAGTCTGAGGTGCAATAACAAATGATGTACTCAGCTGACTTTTCTTTAAGAAATTTGCAACCTGATCCTAAAATTCATATGGACGTTTAAGGGATCCAGCATAAGCAAACAATCTGGAAAAAGGAAAACACATTTGGAGTGCTTATATTTACTAATTTTAAAACCTACTACAATAATACCGTAGTCAAAGGGTATGGTGCTAGCATAAGGATAGTCACATAGAACAATAAAATAAAACTGAGAGTCCAGAAATAAAACATCATGGTTATAGTAAATTGATTTTCAACAAGGGTGCCAAGATCAATTAATGAGGAAAAAAGTCTTTTCAACAAAGGGTGCTGGAACAACTGGATATCCACATGTAAAGAAATGAATTTGAGGCTGGACGTGGTGGCTCACACCCGTAATCCCAGCACTTTGGGAGGCAGAGGTGGGCGGATCATGAGGTCAGAAGATCGAGACCATCTTGGCTAACATGGCAAAACCCTGTCTCTACTAAAAATACAAAAACTTAGCCAGGCATGGTGGCACACGCCTGTAGTTCCAGCTACTCAGGAGGCTAGGCAGGAGAATCTTTGAATCCTGGAGGCAGAGGTTGCAGTGAGCCAAGTTCATGCCACTGCCCTCCAGCCTGGGCCACACAGGACAGAGTGAGACTCTGTCTCAAAAAAAAAGAAAAAAGAAAAGAAAAGAAAAAAGGAATGAACTTGAATCCCTATTTTATACCATAAACAAAGATTAACTCAAAATATATCAAACACCTAAATGTAAGCACTAAAGCAATAAAACTATTAGCAGAAAACATAGGTGTACATATTTATAATCTTGGATTAGTCAGTAGTTTCTTAGATATAATACCACAATTATAAGTAACAACAACAACAACAAAAATGGATAAACTGGATATTGTCAAAATTAAAAACCTTTTTCCTTCAAAGGACACCACTAAGAAAATGAAAAGACAACCCATAAGTAATACAAATAATACATCTGATTAAAAAAAGCTTGTATCTAGAATATATAAGGAAATGTTATAACTCAAAAATAAAATGACAAATATTAAGAAGTTTTACATGGGCAAAGTATCTAAATAGACAATTCCCCAAAGATGATAAACAAATGATTGATAAGCACAATAAATAATTAGCAATATCAATAATCAGAAATAATTAGCAATCAGAGAAATGTAACTCAACAATGCAAGATACCACTTCATACCCACTAAGACAGCTATAAAGAAAAAGATAACAAAATGTGTTATGTGGAGAACTGGAATTCTCACGTACTACCTGTGGGATGTAAAGTGGTGTTGTCACTTTGGAAAACAATCTGGCAGTTTCTCAAGTGGTTAAACGTAGAGTTACTACTAATTCAGCATTACTACTTCTAGGCATATGCCAAAGATAAATGAGAACATATGTCCACACAAAAGATTGCAAAAGAATGTTCACAGCAGTATTACTTAAAATAGTCAAAAAATAGAAATAACACAAATGACCATCAATCGATGCATAGATAAATAAAATGCAGTGTATCTATACAATGAAATATAATTCAGCAATACAAAGAAATGAAGTATCAATACATACTACAATATGGATGAATCTTGTGAACATTATACTTAGTGAAAGAGGTCAAATGTTGGTAAGTTTGATAATAATTACTATTAACACTATACCTTCCATTAAACTTTTCACCAGTGAATTATTTTTCTATAAATGGTCATTATACCTATGTAATTTTTTTTTTTTTTTGAGACGGAGTTTTGTGTATTTTTTTTTTTTTTTTTTTTTGATATGGAGTTTTGCTCTGTCTCCCAGAGACACCTTGCCCTCCCAGGATGGAGTGCAGTGGTGCGATCTTGGCTCACCGCAAGCTCTGCCTCCCAGGTTCACGCCATTCTCCTGCCTCAGCCTCCTGAGTAGCTGGAACTACAGGCGCCCGCCACAATGCCTGGTTAATTTTTTTGTATTTTTAGGAGAGATGGGGTTTCACTGTGTTAGCCAGGGTGGTCTTGATCTCCTGACCTCGTGATCCACCCGCCTCGCCCTCCCAAAGTGCGGGATTACAGGCACGAACGACTGCACCCTGCTAAATTTTCTTATAACGTAGTTAATACTATTTTTAAAACAGAAAATCTTTGTCGAGATCAGTTTAGACGACTATTTTGGCCTAGACAAATTTGAGACATTATTAACATAGTGGTGAAAATCAGACATATGAGTCAGAACGGTTGACATTTTAATTTTTAGCTTATACCTTGGTGTTGTATAATCTGAGGAAATTGTAGTATCTCTCTGAGACTTGGACTTAAAAGGATTTAGTTCCCACTTGAAAAACATTTTAGTTTTAAAAATTACTCTGGGAATCAAAAATGTGCTATCTGTGAATGGCTTACTCTGATTCAACCCATGAGAGAAAATGCCTACTGTATATATCAAAGAAAAACAAAGGTAATATATTTTACCAATTTGGTAATAGAAATACAATTATGAAGTATAAACATTATTTAGAAATCAATATAGTCCACAAAACTGGAACTTAGTTTCCTGAAATCTTGAGAATTATTATTTAAAATTTGTCAATAATTTTAATTTATAACAGTTGAGAGCCAGTTCACCTTACTTAAAGACCTGTCCTGGAATACATTTTCTTGGGTGGTGTTATTTAAGTTGTAGACTCCTGGAAAGTATATACTTCCTCTACCCCCAACCCATACACCCCCTTTAAAAGCTTTGGAGCTTAGACTTGTCTTCCTTTTTTGGGGCTTTTCTTCTTTTTCCTTCCCTCCCTCCCCCTTTCTCTTCCTTCTTTCTTTCCTTCCTTTCTTCTTTCCCTGCTTCCTTCCTTCCTTCTTTCTTTCCTTCCCTTTATTCTTTCTTTCTTACTTTCTTTTTTCTCCTCATGCTCCATGCCATGGCTGAAATTATGCTGACTCCTGCTCACATATGTCAATTTATATCCATCTATTTACTTATAGGCCTGTGTGGAAAAAGATTGAGAAAGGTGTATCTTCTTGTACGGAGGTCAAGTAGAAAAAAATCCAAACAAAACTATTAAAATAGCATTCACCTAAAAAAGACATTGTGGGAAAGACTCTAATGGTCTGGCTTCTGTATCTTCAGACAGCATAGCTGACTAAGCACAAGAGTATGTGCTACAATAGCAAAGACTTGGAATCAACCCAAATGTCCATCAGTGACAGACTGGATTAAGAAAATGTGGCACATACACACCATGGAATACTATGCAGCCATAAAAAAGGATGAGTTCATTTCCTTTGTAGGGACATGGATGCAGCTAGAAACCATCATTCTCAGCAAACTATCGCAAGCACAGAAAACCAAATACTGCATGTTCTCACTCATAGGTGGAAATTGAACAATGAGATCACTTGGACACAGGAAGGGAAGCATCACACACCGGGTCCTATTGTGGGGAGGGGGTAGGCGGGAGGGATAGCATTAGGAGATATACCTAATGTAAATGACAGGTTAATGGGTGCAGCACACCAACATGGCACATGTATACATATGTAACAAACCTGCACGTTGTGCACATGTACCCTAGAACTAAGTATAAAAAAAAAAAAAAAAAAGAGTATGTGCTAATATTGAACCCCTCCTATGCTAGACACTCTAATGTTCTAAGGTGACCTAGGAAGTCACCAGATGAATTTTTGAATTAATCGAAACAAATACAAACCAAAGAGTGCTACAAGGGACACCCAGACCGTGTCTGGCTTGGAGGACCATGGCTGAGCATGTCCTATTTGGAGACGTGCCCTCCTTTGCACAATGAATGGTAGAAATTTAAGAATTTCTACAATGAAAGAGCTTGATCATGGCTGGGAGATATACATGGGTAGAAAATGTGACTGGAAATTTAATTTGCATAGCATTTTACATAGGAACAAAGAAACAATTCTATCAAGGGTTGGATGGAAGGACGGAGATGATGAAGTGATTTGCTCTGATCTTCAGGACTGCCATTGCCACACGAGACTTGACTTTTACGGCAAATCTACTCCCTTTGTCTCCCTTTCGTGAAAGGTCAAAATGTATAATGAATCTTCGTATTAACTGATGGTAATCTGGAGCATTAAACAGGTAGGGGTCAAAGGAAAGTAAATATCAGACTTTAAGATCATTTGAGTAGGTGAGACAGTATGTCATCATGGCTTTAAAAACTAAGTATTATAAATAACGGCAAGTTTGAGGTGATATTAAATTGCACTTGGCTAGGAAATCCAAAAACCAAAACCCCCTGTCATCATTTACTACTCCCCAGGAGGTTTCTAAGGCAACTACAGCAAATGGAGAACAGTGATCAGCTAACCCAATGTCTCTGGTGAAGTGTGCGGCCTAAGCTGAAGGTCTTAATGGGACTTTTCCAATTCCAATGAGCACAAATTAAAATCTTACCATCAGCCACCCACAAACAGAGAAGCAAGGGACAGGCTGTAGATGGTGTGTGAGCAGAGGCAAAGGCAGGACCAGATGTCTGGCACCATCCTTATGCATTTGGGAACCACACCCTCTACTGAACATTTTAGTGCACAGTGACCCGGCCCTCTAGTAAATGTAGACTCCCTCTTCTCAGGGAAGAGTAAGGAGGGTGGGAAACGATGAGAGCGAAGGCTGCCTTGCTTCTAAAATATAAAGGCGACCTTGTTTTTTAGTGCCAGATTTAGGGACAGCTGGATCACATAAACAGATTATTTATTTGTATTTTGTAAATGCTTTTGTTGGTTTCCTTTATGTTCACGCTCGTCAATTTAAGAACCAGTAAGTGGTATGGTTAACAGCATGTGCTTTAAGAGAAAGAGTTTCGGATTCAAATTCACTTTCATTTATTTGACTCCTGAGCCTGGCTATGATCTAAAGCCCCAAAAGCCATAGTCCCTCATCAGTAAAACATGCAAATTCATCAAATATTCTTATGTAAGGTACTTATCACAATGTTTGACACAGAAGTAATACTCAGTAATGCAGAGATAAATATGCAGAGAGAAACAGAATAAACTCATTCCAACTGAGAACTTACTTCCTACTGGTAAGACAGACACATGACCAGCTGTAATACAAGGTAGAAGGTGTCGTGTGCTATATAAGACCTAGACACAGGTTTTATAGCTAAGAGCAAAGGAGAGTAATTCTTTAAGAACAAAATTTTAATTAATTATCAATTAATTAATTTTAACTTTTATTTTAAGTTCAGGGGTACAAGTGCAGGTTTTTTACATAGGTAAACTTGTGTCGTGGTGTTTGCTGTATAGATTATTTCATCACCCAGATATTAAGCCTGGTTACTATTATTTTGAAGAGTAATTGTTATAAGGGAGTAAGTACAAGCAATATGAATGTACAAGCAATATGAATATACACATTTGGGTGAAGGGATAGATGCATGGGCAAAAGTGAGTGATGAGCTGGAAATGTAATTTAAAACAAATTTGAACATTATATAAGGAGTTTGTATGCATGGATATAGTAAATCGCCATCTCATGTAAGAATGCTCCTAAGATCTTATTTTGTATCATATCAAATAAAAAATGACAATTCAATCCTTGCTTCAAACTGTTAGTGAAAACATGACCTCAGGAAAACCTGAAAATATAGGTTTATCTATCAGTGTGTGTGTAATAACACATGCTGTGCCTAGAAAGAGTGCTGTTGTAAGGAACAGATGACATTATGGCCCATAAAGTATAACGTGTAATCCAGATGAAATATTTTATTATGATATTTTGTTTTACATTAACAATAGGAAGGTATGCATGATTCCATATTAATGCTACATTTTAAAGGAAAATTTGATTCAAGGTAGACAAAGTTGAGAAAAACATTCGATTTTCATCAGTAACAATTCATGTGATGTTATTTTCATCTGTCATCCCTACTTTTATTATTGTTCCTATATTCCATGTTTACACATTCCAAAACCCACTCAGGGAAGAATGTATGTAAAGTGATGAAGCCTAATCCCACCTGATTTATATTCCAACTCTGAAAGTCAGGTAGGTCCAAAGAGATTACAGAAAAACATCTGAACTTGTGAACCTGGTTCAAATGAATCAAATATTCCATGTTGTAAACAAAAGACAGATGCTTATTTTATGACTAGGCCAGATGCTTATTGAATAATATTTTCACATTTGCTAAAATATTTAATGACCAAACACTAAATTCTTTCTCAAATGTGAAGATCAATAATACATTTGATAATAACGACTGAATTTTTAAAAAATCAGTGTAAATAATGTGGATTTTTAAATGAAATGTAATTCTTCTTGTCTAAGTGATGCCTTTGTTCTGGAACAAAATGTGTATTACTAGCTTTCCTCATTTATGTTCTATGCTCATCTAAGAAAAGAAGTCATAAAAAAACAATAAACAGAATGTTTGAATGTGTCCAGCTCACAGTTGTTAACAGGCCAGATAGAAACAAGACAATCATCTAAATGTCCCGAGGTATTAATGAGATGGGGTTTTCTTTGACTGTTTCATTCCAGCAGTAATTTTCAGAGGGTAAGTTGAAAAATCCTGTGGCATTTTTATGGCATATAGCCATTTATACTATCTCCCCTTCCTGCTGGCTCAAGTATAGGACATTTATTTAACAAATATCAGACCAACTCTTTTCTGGCCCAATTCTCATTCAGTATAGAAGACAGGCAGTTCTATAGGCAAGCATTCATTTGGGAAATGTGTGGAAATAAAGCAAAAAGGGGAAGTATGATGGAAATTATATGTCATGATTTCCCTACTGTGTTTTTAGAAATTAAAGTTTGCATTGTGTTAATCTAGAGTCATTAGGGCTAGTACATATGCTTTCCCTAGCATCATAGCACTTAATATGTCCATAGAGCTCCACTTCTCATCACTTCTCTAAGCAATTGCATATTATATGCAGGGACATCTTTCTCACTTTAATTTTTGTGTATGTACAAACAAATATCATATTTATGAGACAAAATGAGATCTATTCTGTGTAATGTATTATTGTCAGTAGAGAGAAATTCTATTTTTAAGACTAAGAGAAGCAGTTTATAGAAGTGCTCAGAAGGAGTATTATAAAGATCAGCATTATTTAATTTGCATGCAGGCTTCTTTTAAATGAATCCCATTTCTACTGTTTATTGTTTATTTCCCACCACATTTAGTTTCATATTTGCACTAGATTTGTAAGGATGCAACAGTGAAAATACTACATAATTACTACAACTGACAGCCAGCAGTATTGAAGTAGAATCTCTAAAACTGTGCATTTGAATGTCATTCTTTCATGCACCCATTTCTTCAAAATAGAGTTTTTGTTGTGTTATGTTTTGTACTATAGGCAGTAGATTCAGAGAGAAACAAAAATTATCCTTCCCTTCAAGAAACATATTGTCACTTAGGGATAGGCAATTAAACACCTTATTAAGATCAAGCACATTCAGCTCTGGGGAACTGATATATACAGGATTATATACATAATTCTTTGACAGAGGGGGACTTGGAGAAACTGTCCTGTTTTCAGTAGGGTTATTGCTAACAATGGCGATGATACTCTGCTGGCTGAGAAGCTAAAAGGTACAGAGAATGCACAAAACAATTAGTCTGACTTGATAGATATCCACCTTATTTTAAGTCTTTTAGGGATTTTAAAAATAAATCCTTTTAAAATTATTTTTTATACTTTGTATATACAATTCTCATCAGGTTCTTCCAATTCTATTTACCTCAGATTCACACTTTACTTTGTTTTGTTGTTGTTTTAAGTGAAAGCAAATTTATTAGAGAAGTAAAGAAACACAAGAATGGCTACTCCATAGGCAGAACAGCCCAGAGAGCTGCTCATGGCTTATTTTTATGTTTTTTTTTTTTAATTTTTATTTTAGGTTTGGGGGTACGTGTGAAGGTTTTACATAGGTAAACTAGTGCCACAGGGGTTTGTTGTACAGATTATTTCATTACCCAGGTATTAAGCCCAGTACCCAATAGTTATTTTTCCTGCTCCTCTCCCTTCTCCAACCTCCCACCTCAAGTAGACCTCAGTGTCTGTTGTTTCCTTCTTTGTGTTCATAAGTTCTTATTATTTAGTTCTCACTTATAAGTGAGAACATGTAATATTTGGTTTTCTGTACCTGACTTAGTTTGCTAAGGATAATAGCCTCTAGCTCCATCCACGTTCCCATAAAAGACATGATCTCATTTTTTTACGGCTGCATAGTATTCCATGGTGTCTATGTACCACATTTTCTTTATCCAATCTGTCACTGATGGCCATTTAAGTTGATTACATGTCTTTGCTATTGTGAATAGTGCTCCAATGAATATTCGCATGCATATGTCTTTATGGTAGAATGATTTATATTCCTCTGGGTATATACCCAATAATGGGATTACTGAGTCAAATGGTATTTCTGCTTTTAGCTCTTGGAGGAACCACCATACTGCTGTCCACAGTGGTTGAACTAATTTACACTCCCACCAACAGTGTATAAGTGTTCCCTTTTCTCTACAACCTTGCCAACATCTGTTATTTTTTGACTTTTTAAGAATAGCCATTCTGACTGGTGCGAGATGGTATCTCACTGTGGTTTTGATTTGCATTTCTCTAACAATCAGTGATGTTGAGCTTTTTTCCATATGCTTGTTGGCTGCATGAATGTCTTCTTTTGAAAAGTGTCAGCTCGTGTCCTTTGCCACTTTTTAATGGGGTTGTTTGTTTTCCTCTTATGAACTTGTTTAAGTTCCTTATAGACACTGTATATTAGACCTTCGACAGATGCCTCCAGCTTTGTTATTTTAAGACATTCTTATGGTCCATCTTTACAATACTACGTCCTTGTGTAACTGTAATACACACAGATGGTGTCTTCAACTGCAGTCTTTCTTCCTGTTCCAAAGATTTCCTCATCAGGGTAGTGAAAACAGTTTCCTCAAATACCCTTCTCCTCCTGACCCCTCCTATCAGAATTATGCCCAACTTCTTACTGATTTATACCCAACTTCCTACTGAATAACTGTAGTCAAATTACATGCAACTCCAACCCAGGTTAGCTAATAAACATATACATATATATATATTTTTTTCTTAGCAGTGTGGTTTCAAGTGTATCAAGTTTGGAATGGCACAGACGTTAGGGAAATTCATTATCTGAATTTCTCTGGGCTTCAAACTGGGTAAGTGTAGATAATTCACATTTCACAACAAAATAAGGTACTATTAGATTATAACTTAAAGTATAAAATAAATATCTATGAGTGCAAACTGACCTTAAAAAGTTATTGAATAAATGAATGGGGAGAATAGACAAATCTTCTTTGAAGAAGAATTCCAAATAACTTATGTAGATAGTACCTTCTTGTTTTAGTCAGGGTTCTTCAGAGAAGCAAACCAACAAAATGTGTGTGTGTGTGTGTACATATACACACACACAAGCATATATACATATATACATACATGTATGTACACCCATATACATATATATGAATATATGCATATGTCTATATGTATCTATACATGTCTATACATATGTATATGTATCTATACATGTATATACATATATGTATGTGTACATACACACACACACATATATGACAGAGAGAGAGAGATTTTAAGAAATTGGTTCATGAGATTATGGAGGCCTTGATAAATCCAAAATCTGCAGGGTAGGCTGGCAGTTTGGGGACTTATGGAAGAGCTGCATTTTGAGTCTGCTGGCAGAATTCATTTTGGCTAAGGAGAGGTCAGTCTTTTGCTGTTAAGGCTTTCAACTGATTGGATAAGTTCCACCTGCATTGTGGAAGGTAATAATGCTTCACTCAAAGACCACTAATTTAAATGTTAATCTCATCTAAAAATCACTTTCACAGAAACATCCAGAATAATATTTGACCAACTATCTGGACCAGCCAAGTTGACTCATAAAATTAACCATCATATCCTTCAAGGATATTAATGATAACTTCCCATCCCTTAAATGCAAGCTGTACGTAGTGGCTTTCGTCCAATGAATACAGTATGAACACGTGAGAAGAAGAATCACTTTGTAATGGAGAAACGTGATGAAGCTAGCTCAGTCAGATGATGAGGGTTACCCTCAGCAGTGATAAGTTGTGTTCATAGTATGTACCCTCGATACGATGTGATGAAAAGGCACTTCATGTCTTTGTTCTTCCTCCACAAAACCCAAAACCCCAATCTAATAATGAAGAAACATATCAGAAACTGCTGTTGATGAGCATTCTACAAAATACATGATTGATACTTTCTCAAAACAACCAAGGTCATTACAAACTTGAAGATCTTAGAAACTGTCACCATCTAGGGGTGCCTAAGGAGACATGACTGAATCTATTGTGGTATTCTGGATAGGATTCTGCAACAGAAAAAAAAAAAAAAAAAAAGTGGCATTATGTAAAAATGAATAAATCTAAGTAAAGAATGGACTTTAATTCATAATAACAGAACAGGAATAATTAATTAATTGTGATGAAGCTACCACATGCATTTTACATGTGAATAGGGGAAATTGGATGTGGAGTATTGAGAAAGTCCTTGCACTGCCTTCACAAAGTTTCTGTAAATCTAAAATTTCTCTAAAATAAGATACTTATCATAAAAAATCAAAACAAAAAATGCACTGACTTATTTTACATTAGACAGACTTTTAATCAAGAATGTCTAACTCTCACAATTTTATTTTTCTCATTTTTCAAGATGGTAGAGAAGATGAATTTTAAAATGAATATATAAAGTCAGAAGCAAATTGGCACATAGTATGTGTTCCATAATGTAAATTTATGCACTGTACCCATACCTCTTCATCAAAAGGTGTTAGGTTTATTTTTATTATTATTACCATTATTTTAAGTAAAAATGCCAACAACTCATTGTAAAGTAACAACAGGTGATTGATTCACTGAGAAAATTAATTTTATTTAAACCTACAACTCTACTGTATATATTTATTATAATAATCTGCATTAAACATATAATTACTACAGGGAGGGAAGCAATAAAATTCTCCATGGAGAGTACACATTTTTAATGCAGGTAATCAGTATTCTTGGAACATCCTCAAAAGAAAGGGCTAAAAGGAAAAGAAATAAAATAACCTACCACTGGCGGCATTTGCTGCTGCATACTTAAAGAGTCTTATGTTGAATCTGGCAGTCTCTGTGTCGTTTACCAGATAAATCTCTTTACCAGACCTCTCAGGTCAGGTAAAACGCACACCAGACACATTTAAGCCAGACTGCTTCAGTGGAGGAAACACTGTTGGTGGTCACAGACACCAAAGATCCAGGTATAGGAAATTCTGCATTAGGCAGTCTCCAATTTATTTCTCCCCAACAGCACCCTCCTCACTCTGCCTCTGTCTTTTGAATTCATGGCTAACATTTTGGATTTCAGATTGATTAGACTGTAACTATCCACTCATAAATTTAAAAATAAACACAGATTAAGTGTGTGTTTGTAAGCTAGACGTGTTCTTACCTTTCAGACTGATGGCCATGAATTCAAATAATTTGCTTTGGGGAAATGTAAACATATTTTATCTGTTTGCATCCCAGTCAATGTGAAGCACCACATACAACTGGAGTCACTGCCTACATTGCAAGCCATAAAACACCCTATAGCTCTTGTTAAAAGAAATTATTTTCAAGTATGTGCAATGTGGCTCATCCCCACAAACCATTAGATGGTTGAAGTGATGTGTGAATAGAGGTGTTTGTATATAAACAACAATACATACATGTACAAATAAAATCTTAAATGTGTGTTAGAAGTAAAAACATCCTAAAAATCTTTAAGAAGGAACAAAAAGAAGTATTAGGTGAAACATATGTGAATGTCTCAACATTTTATCTTCAGTCCTGATTTTGTATCAAAATTTTTAATAATGTAATTTATTTTTACAATTTACTTTTCAAAGCCAGTAAAGGATTTCTATATTATCCAACATGACTTACTTGAAGCCAGTCATTTTTAAAATTTTGATGAATATTTCTTATAAGAGTAATATTAAGCATTCTCAGCTTAGTATTTATATCCATCTCTATACTTAAATGCATATCTCATCAATTTATATTTCTTTCCATTGGCATATAAATGCAAATAACTGATATAATAATATATTAAGTCATAAGACACTTTCCATTACATAGATACATTAATGGCCACTAACCCATTTATTTGTCTTCACAATTACCTGAAATAATTGAAAATAGTCATCATTCTTTGCACTTCATAACCAATAATAGCCTACACTTTTAGAGTTCTTAAGATGTTCTGAAAACTCTTTTAAGTATTTTAAAAATATTTAATATTTTAATCTTCATACAACCCCATAAGGTAGCATATTATCTCAGTTTTATAAATAGGAAAATTGAGGCACAGGGAATTGACATATTTTATGCAAGTTCATGCAGAGAACAAACACAAGATCTGATGTTCAGATACAGGCCGTGTGGCTCCAAAGTTTGGGTCTGGAAATTATGTTATATTGTCTTTATAGGATAAGGACCAAAAACAATCAGCAATGGAACAAACACACACACAAAAAAAATGGTATTTGAATAAACAGCTTAAACTCACAGCACCAATTACTGATGTGTTTGGGGTTTTGTGCAATTCAACATTAGGGGTATTTTTTTTTTTTAATTTAAACAAATTTTTGGTTTAAATCCAGGTCCTATCATTTGAGAGCTGTGTGTATACTTGCAGAAGTTGCTTACTTCCTCTCTTATTCCTTATCTTCAAAATAAGGAGGACAATACCTATTTCATTAATTAATTCCATAACTAAATGTGTTAGCCTATGTAAAACACTTGGTACATAATAAATTGTCAATAAATGATAGCAAAGTACACTCTTCTGGATTGGAAAAGCAGATTTAAGAAAATTTATTTGAGAATTAAAATATTTCATGGCAAGTCTTAATTTAGCTTTAGCTTTTTAACAAATAATATGCTTTTCCAATATATCTAAAGGGTCCAAGGTTGAATAAGTCTACAAATGTAGTGATGTTGTTAGATATAATCACCTATATATGGTCACAATATTTTCACCGTTAATAATTCAACACAGACTGGGAGGCAGAGCAAGATGGTAGAAGACAAAACTCCACCAATTATTCCCCCTGCAAGGACACCAAGTTAGTAACTATCTACATAGATAAAACTCCTTCATAAGAACCAAAAATCAGATGAGCATTCACGGTACCTGGTTTTAACTTCATATTGCTGACAGAGATACCGAAGAGACAGAAAAAACTGTTCTGAATCACTGACACCACCTTTCCATTACCCTGGTAGCAGATGGATTGTACTGAGAGTGCCTCTGGGCACTGAGAGAAGGAGAACACAGCAACTGTGAGGCATTGAACTCAGTGCTGTCCTGCTACAGCAGAAAGGAAACCGGAACCAAACTCAGCTGACTCTACCCATAGATGGGGCATTTGAACCAGCCATAGCCAGAGGAGAATCGCTGATCCCAGCTGTCTGAAATTGAGTGCCAAGAAACCTTGCTACCAAGGACCAAAGTGCT